>NW_015150485.1:623203-626784 GCF_000732505.1 Cyprinodon variegatus | reverse complement strand
CTTACCTTTACAGAGGTACCAAAAGTTTCTTCTTAAATCTAATAGCTGTGAGGCTATAAGTGATTTACTTTTGTGTGTTTTTGTCAGGCAGAAATGTATTTATACCCCCTGAGGGTGTAAGAGGTTAGTCTAAAATCCCAATATGATGCAATTAAGCTTGTTAAATGTGGTTAAATGGAAGAAAGCAAAAGGAGCTTGGAAAATGTTAACATGCCGAGTGGCTAATGGTGTTTAATGTATATTATGTTATTTTAATCTATTTGTTCCAGTGGATGTAAAAGTAGCATTAAGGGTTTGCATGAGTCAGATCATACAGTAGGTTGTGAGACATTATGTTTAATTTGCAGTTTTGCATCTGCTTCAATATATATATATATATATGAAGCCATATTCATTTTTGGTGTACCCCAGGGTAGTGTTTTGGGGCCTTTCTTGTTTTCATTTTGATAGGTCACTTTACTGTATATTTTGAATGCTTTTAGCATGTCTCAATTCAATGTCATTATTGTAAGGTAATTATAACTAAGTTCTTAAATAGTAGTTGTTGATGGTTGCAGACAGAAACTAACTCCAGTAGCCTACTATCTTACAGCTGCTGAAGACTGAAGACCTACTGTTGCTCTTGTTGTATGATGATCTCTTCTTACTGCTATATGTGTGATATTCAGTTAAATATGTATTTTACAGTATAAAAACTTATGGTGCTACTCTAGGGCTTAAGCTGTGGAGAAGGTTAAATGTCTCAGAGGTTTCTCCAAATGAATAAAACTGAAATTCTTGTTTAAGTTCCAGAGAAATCATACAACTCAACTAATGAAAACTCTCAGTCCTCTTGCCTTTCTTGCCACATGCTTTATCAGTACCCTTAAAGTAAATTATGCCTCTATTGTGATGTTAGACAGTCATATTTAATCTTAGATTTGCTCATGTTTTTACTNTTAAAGTAAATTATGCCTCTATTGTGATGTTAGACAGTCATATTTAATCTTAGATTTGCTCATGTTTTTACTTAATATTGCTAAATTAATCAGTAATATATTACAAAATAATGGGACATTTTTATTTATGCATTAGTATCTTTAAGATTGGATTCTTGAAACTCAATCACCTTTGTAGACAGAGCACAACTGGACCATCGAAAGGTTCTGTAGAATAGAATAGAATAGAATAGAATAGAATAGAATAGAATAGAATAGAATAGAATAGAATAGAATAGAATAGAATAGCCCTTTCCCATCCCAAAATGGGGAAATTCTGGTATTTCTAGAACCATGCTGCCAAAAGTCTGACCAAATGAGAGAAGTTGTCTCTTTTCATGCCATTACTCATTTAGTTGCATTGTTTCCCCATTCACTACAGAGTAGAATGTATGATCTTGATTCTCTCTTATGGAGAATGAACATGAACTTACATATATGAACCATTACATTTGTATATCCCAAACAAGCATGGAGGTTTAAAACTAGAAATGAAACAACCTTCTCGACAGTTTTGCCAGAATACTCTCCCCATTAGTTTCAGGTCTTTGGACTTCGGAGTTTTTTGTTACAAGAGACTAAAAAAATATCTTTATACATTTTCTTTAGATGAATTATTTGAATATGTGGGCGTTTAATGTATCAGATCTATCTTGGCAGATATTGGAATCAAAATGCATGGTTAACCAAAATTGCTCAGACCAGTCGATTACTGTTTTGCAACAAATATGGCACACAGAAGATTTGGTTCAGATTTGATCTAGGTATAAACATGCAGATTAGTCATAAGTTCATTAATGCCTTGTTTTGCAAAAAGCTAACACACAAAGGCATCGGTGTTAGAAAAGAGTTAAAGTGTTATCAGGCTGTTGCTGGATCATTTGACAGTCGTTTAAATCAGCGTGGAGAGCATGGAGGAACAGCACAAAGCTGAGTGATATAAAACAACTCAGGATGTGATGCTCCATGTTACAGTCAATAGTTATGTGCACAGGAGATGTCATCCTGCACCATACTGTATCACAAACTTTAACAAAAAACAGATTAAAACACTATAAAGCATCTGTTAACTAGAACTATTAAAACATTATTTGCTGGAAACTGTCTCTGCTTTGAGATGAATGTAGTTCTACTTTGTTCTTTTAGTTTACTGAGAAGAGAGGAAAGTCAGTCCAACATATCAAACCTGTCAAGTTGAAGGCCACAGGATCAATTTGACATAATAAAAAAATAATAAATAATAGATATTATAAATCATATTCCCTAACTTTTCCCTCTTCTCTACCTCCTCATACAATGCAATGATAAAAGTCTTCCCTGCTTAATATTAAAAGAGAGGCAGCCTTAAATGATCCTTTTTGATGGAGACTGACCATTATGTAGATTGCATTAGTCTGCTCTTGTTAATGCATCTGTTTTGCTGAAAAATATTCAAACATCATAGAAGTTCTTTTTCTGGTTGGATGAATATAGTTTGATGTAATCATCAGTGGTCAGGCTTAAATCTAAACAAGCAAAATACTAATGTGACATCACTAATTTCTTGCACTGTATGGTTTCATTGTCTATTCTTGTGGCTAATGCTTTGCGTAAAGTATTTGCACTCTTTTAACTTTTCACATTTCATTCAATGCATAAGTCAGTCTGATTGACCAGGCTAAAGGGAGAATGGGAAAAAGTATGAAAATGTTGTTCTACAAATCCATAATTGTCATTATAATCAGAGAGTGACAAGGAGACTTTTAAAAGGTGTTTGTAGAACAAGCCACAGAAAAAATTAGGGAAGAGAACCCTATGGTACGATGAGATCAGAATTTACCTTCACGAGATAAATAAGGCCCTACAAGATATTTTAAGCAAAACATTCCTCTGTAGATCAAGCTTATGTATTTCAGTATAATTCCTCAAGAAGCTTCAAAAAGAAATAAATATTTGATGACTATTCTATTGACAGCAAGTAATAAAACTATTACAAGAAAATTATTATCATAGGACAAATCAGCTTTAGATGACTGGATTGATATAACATTTATAAAATGGAAAAAATAACAGCCTCTATCAATCACAAGACTGAACAATTCCGTCAGTGATGGCAGATTTGGGTAGACTATGTAAAACTTAAAAGATTTGACTTTACTTTTAGAGACCTAACTTGATAAAATTTCCTTGACAATCCACTCTCCTATGACAGTCATATTTTTTTCTTTTTTGTTGTTTCATCTTTCACACTCTTAACCTCTTACTATATAATGATTCTTAGGAAGTAAGCTGTAATTTTATTTAGAATGATATAATACAATGGCTTACTTGTCCACCTTGTTTAAAATTTAACTAATCTTGCAAAGTAGTGGCCTAAAGTTTTGTGATTTATACTTTTTTGAGAATTAATAAAGATAGAATAAAAATACAAAGAATTGATCTTCACTAACTCTACAGATTACCCTAAAGGCACCTTCTTTACAGTCATGTTGGTTGCAGGTTTTACTTCATAAATTATTACCATTCTCTTAAAAAAAATAGATGTTTATATGTTGAATAAACACACTGTGAGTACTTGTGCCAGAAATATATATATATATATATATATATATATATATATATATA
>NW_015150485.1:609517-621788 GCF_000732505.1 Cyprinodon variegatus | reverse complement strand
AAATTACCGGCCTCTCTCATCTTTTTAAGTGGGAGAACTTGCACTATTGGTGGCTGACTAAATACTTTTTTGCCCCACTGTATATATCCACTATTGTTTCGAAAGAATGCAATAAAATCTCCGTTTTGCGGCAGAAACAAAAAAATAAAAAAAGCTAATGATACACCATCCTGTAGAATTGCTGTACAAGTCTAGCCTCTCGTGCAAGTCATGTTATATAGCAACGCTGCCTAAAGCAAGACTCAGCATTTTTCAAGCTAAATTAGTCCAACTAATATCCTGTGTGTTTCAAACAAAAGATCTGCGACAGCTGCCTGAACAGGATCATTTCTTTGATGGTCCATAAGCATCAAGGACAAAGCTTTAGTCCATTACATCTCCTAATGCTGTAACGTGAACAGATCAGCTTTTACATTTCACATGTAAATTGGAGAAATATACCTTTGGCTGAAGGCTTTTAATCAAATCTTATCTCTAGAGGCAGAGAGGAGATGAGCAGCCTCTGTTTCCATCGATGCAAAGAAACTTCCATTATGGTAGGAACTGTGCTCATAGTACCTTCATTATTCATGAGGTTTTAAGAATAATTTCAAGAGAACCGAAGCCAAAAAACAAGGAAAACTGAATTGGCAGAATCAACATGTAATTTCTTTGGCCAGTGGTGTTATTCTGCTTTCTGTGAAGCTATGAAGGTTGGGAGGGGAAAGAAGGGATGACCAGACTGAAAAGGTCATTTCACACATTATACACCACGCCATTATCATTTCATCTCTATGCTACACTGTCCATGGTCACACTGTACATGAATGAAACATGAACTGGAGAGAGTAACAGATTAGCTATATCATGCAACCCAATACACTGAGGGAGGACTTAATGAAGCTGCGTAATCTCCTTTTTGTTTTGCTTCGTTTCTGCACCAGAATAAAAAAGCATATTGCATCAAATGAATGCAGTAGAATTCTCACCTATGAAATTGTGATATATTGAGTCTTCTTTTTTTTTTCTTTTTTACCTTTTTTTTCTTTCACACTCCATTTTCTTATTGTATATTTCGTTATACGTTTCATTTCTGGATAATATCACATTTTTTTGTGTGAGTGGCACAAACTTTTGTCATACTGCGTATTTAGTGATGAACTGAAAAAGCAGAGAAGTCTTTCAGCATATTTTTTCCATTTGTTCCATTTTGTTGCCCTGCGATGGACTGCTGCCTTGTCTAGAGTGTACCCTGCCTCTCGCCCATAGACAGCTGGAGATTGGCACCAGCACCCCTAGCGACCCCGTTTGGGATAAGCGTGATAGAAAATGGATGGATGATTAAAGAATTCCAAATTTGTGTAAACATTTGATTGATTTGGGGAAAAAAACTATTAGAATATTTTATTGTATGAAATTCATTTTGTGATATGTTACTTATATCTTGTTAGCCAAATTATGTCACTTATTTCCTTTTGGTAATTACTGTGCCCCATGGCTGGATTTCTATTCAATAAAGTTTTTTATTTAGCACCAATTCACAACACGTCGTCTCAAGTCATTTTACAGAGACGAATCAACAAGGTCATACAGTCAGATTGGTTCAAAGTTTTCTATCTAGGAAAACCATTTGATTGCATCGTCCCATTGACTCGAAGGCAATCCCTCACACTAAGAATGCATGAAGCAACAGTGGAGAGGAAAAACTCCCTTTTAACAGGAAGAAACCTCCAGCAAAACCAGGCTCAGTATTCAATGAGGGATTCAAGGAGACAGAAGTCACCATACAAAAAGAAGGAGAGATACAAAAGGCAATAGTCAACTGGCTCCACAGGGGGCCCCATCCAGGAAACACACAGCCAGGCAGACGAGTTCCGAGTCAGCTCCCGTGTCAGTGGATGAAAGAGAGCACGTCTAGCCAGTCACAATCAAAGAAACAGAACTACACTGAAAAACAGGCAAGCTCCAACATCTTTAAAGAAAAGAACCCAGGCTTGGTCATCCAAGCCTGGGTTACCAACTAAGCCAGTTTTATGAAATACCCCTCTGGTGAATGACTCTGAATGATAGCTGCTTTTTATTACCCACTCTGAAGGAATTCCTGCTCAGTGAAGCATCTTACTTTAGAAAGTAATAAAAAAATCCCATACAGATGTAAACCAAATTAAATAGCAACATGCATGGAAACACCAAATCTCCACAGCAGAAATTTGCATTGCAACAACAACAGCGGCATAAATAACTTTACCTGCCAGTGGTCATAGTTACGTTTTTTATGCTTTGCTTTAACCTCAAGAGTATTTTTCAAAGCTGCAAGCAGACTGAATAGAGCCATGCAAATAAAATCCAACATGTGCAGAGCGTCACGGAGACAGCCTCGCAACATAAACATGTCACCTGGTGATGACTTACTGCAATGTGCATGAATCGCCTTTAAACCACATCTCCCCGCCTGAGAGCAAACAGCACATTACTGTGGAGTGTAGGTGTAATGCATGGCTCTATAGATCCCGGTAATGTTGCTACGTCTATTCAGCATTCATTTATTTCCTGTTTGACCCCTATTTCTTCACTAAATCCCCCATACAGGTAAAACCTTTTTATAAAAAAGAAAAAAAAAATCTCATTACAGCTGAATATGTATTCTGAGCAACACTTCATTCTATGAAATCCAGGATATTTCATTTTTATTCTCCCTCAGGCCACTGAAATCCCAGCATCAAGTGATTGTGGGTGTGTGGTGTCAACCCGCAGTTGGACGTGCAGCAGAAGTCTCTGATCTTGCACAAACGTGAGACAAGCATAACTGTTCTCCCACAAAGCTTTATCACAGCTGGAGTTTTTTTATTCTTCCCTGTGCTGCAGCTTATCTCACTCAACGCCATCCTTTACTCTCAGAGAGGTACAGAGTGAGGCAATGGGCACCTGAAGCTCTCACAGGGGGAGGGCTATGCGGTGTCCTCCTTATGGTTCAATTCTCCGCCTGTCAACCGACGGATGACATAAAGCCCAACACACACACAGCAAAGACCTTCAGCAGTGCTATCAAAGGCGCTTGGCTGACTGTTTGCCCTTAAAAACATAATTATATGTGCTTTCATTTATCTTCTCACTGCATGGTTGGTTGGGTTTCTCATAATGCCACAAATGATTTTCCTGTTACTCCCTTAAGACTAGGTGTCTTTGTGCTTACGTCTTATTCTAATTTGGAGTAATGATGTTTAGCACGCCTAGAAAACATCAATCCAGCTTATTAAAGTTAACCTAAAGTTGATGTATTGCTGTTAAGCTCCTGGTTCACAAACAGACCACTGATGCGGATGTAAATGATGGATATTCAACCATAGTAATCAATAAAAAACAGCTTTGATTACGGTGAAAGCTGCAAGACTTTCTACTAATTTTGCAATTCAAAAATTTCCCTGTCTCCCATTTATCAGAAATGAAGCTCAGTCTGATTAGATAAAGGCCATTTGTGAGCATCAACTTATAAATATTGGAAAAAAGCCGCATTTCAGATCTGGCATTTCATTAAACAGTTTTAATATGAATAGCTTAAACTTCAATCTAAACTAGGACTGCAACTAACGATTATTTTGCATATCGATTAAGCTGATAAAATTAATAATCGGATATAATAAAATATAACATTTCTTTTACAAAATAAACCAGGTGAAATTAAAACGTTTCTATTTGAGATGTCCTGAACAGAGCACATTAATAATAATAATAATTGAACTATTTTGATCTCACATTGGAGAAATTTATCTCTGCATTTAACCCATCCCTTTGGGGACCAGTGGGCTGCCATTGTGCGGCACCTGGGGGAGCAGTGTGGGTTTAAGGGTCTTGCTCATGGACCCAGGGTGCAGGCTGTGGGGACCGAACCGGGTGCTTCCAACCTTCTTAGAGCACAAGTGCACTGCTCTAACCACTAGGCCAACACTCCCCTTAGACAAAAAACATTTTCATCATATAAAATTCAAAATGTTTATAAATATATTTTACAATTTTGCTGTAACCACTGCTCTGAGTGGGTTGCTCTGTCAGCTAAAGGCATTTTTTATAGTCTCTATACTCTAGTTAACGAATAATCACTAATTAAATAAGTTGACAATTATTTAAATTATCGATTATCATGATTAATCCAATTCATTTTTTCAGCCCTAATCTAAACATAAGGTTTTCAATGTAGGGGTTGCAACCCCCTACAGGATTATCAAAGTATTGCAGGAGGTAAGGCTTTAAAGCTACAGTGTGTAATAATTACAGGGATATANAACAAGGTCATACAGTCAGATTGGTTCAAAGTTTTCTATCTAGGAAAACCATTTGATTGCATCGTCCCATTGACTCGAAGGCAATCCCTCACACTAAGATTGCATGAAGCAACAGTGGAGAGGAAAAACTCCCTTTTAACAGGAAGAAACCTCCAGCAAAACCAGGCTCAGTATTCAATGAGGGATTCAAGGAGACAGAAGTCACCATACAAAAAGAAGGAGAGATACAAAAGGCAATAGTCAACTGGCTCCACAGGGGGCCCCATCCAGGAAACACACAGCCAGGCAGACGAGTTCCGAGTCAGCTCCCGTGTCAGTGGATGAAAGAGAGCACGTCTAGCCAGTCACAATCAAAGAAACAGAACTACACTGAAAAACAGGCAAGCTCCAACATCTTTAAAGAAAAGAACCCAGGCTTGGTCATCCAAGCCTGGGTTACCAACTAAGCCAGTTTTATGAAATACCCCTCTGGTGAATGACTCTGAATGATAGCTGCTTTTTATTACCCACTCTGAAGGAATTCCTGCTCAGTGAAGCATCTTACTTTAGAAAGTAATAAAAAAATCCCATACAGATGTAAACCAAATTAAATAGCAACATGCATGGAAACACCAAATCTCCACAGCAGAAATTTGCATTGCAACAACAACAGCGGCATAAATAACTTTACCTGCCAGTGGTCATAGTTACGTTTTTTATGCTTTGCTTTAACCTCAAGAGTATTTTTCAAAGCTGCAAGCAGACTGAATAGAGCCATGCAAATAAAATCCAACATGTGCAGAGCGTCACGGAGACAGCCTCGCAACATAAACATGTCACCTGGTGATGACTTACTGCAATGTGCATGAATCGCCTTTAAACCACATCTCCCCGCCTGAGAGCAAACAGCACATTACTGTGGAGTGTAGGTGTAATGCATGGCTCTATAGATCCCGGTAATGTTGCTACGTCTATTCAGCATTCATTTATTTCCTGTTTGACCCCTATTTCTTCACTAAATCCCCCATACAGGTAAAACCTTTTTATAAAAAAGAAAAAAAAAATCTCATTACAGCTGAATATGTATTCTGAGCAACACTTCATTCTATGAAATCCAGGATATTTCATTTTTATTCTCCCTCAGGCCACTGAAATCCCAGCATCAAGTGATTGTGGGTGTGTGGTGTCAACCCGCAGTTGGACGTGCAGCAGAAGTCTCTGATCTTGCACAAACGTGAGACAAGCATAACTGTTCTCCCACAAAGCTTTATCACAGCTGGAGTTTTTTTATTCTTCCCTGTGCTGCAGCCTATCTCACTCAACGCCATCCTTTACTCTCAGAGAGGTACAGAGTGAGGCAATGGGCACCTGAAGCTCTCACAGGGGGAGGGCTATGCGGTGTCCTCCTTATGGTTCAATTCTCCGCCTGTCAACCGACGGATGACATAAAGCCCAACACACACACAGCAAAGACCTTCAGCAGTGCTATCAAAGGCGCTTGGCTGACTGTTTGCCCTTAAAAACATAATTATATGTGCTTTCATTTATCTTCTCACTGCATGGTTGGTTGGGTTTCTCATAATGCCACAAATGATTTTCCTGTTACTCCCTTAAGACTAGGTGTCTTTGTGCTTACGTCTTATTCTAATTTGGAGTAATGATGTTTAGCACGCCTAGAAAACATCAATCCAGCTTATTAAAGTTAACCTAAAGTTGATGTATTGCTGTTAAGCTCCTGGTTCACAAACAGACCACTGATGCGGATGTAAATGATGGATATTCAACCATAGTAATCAATAAAAAACAGCTTTGATTACGGTGAAAGCTGCAAGACTTTCTACTAATTTTGCAATTCAAAAATTTCCCTGTCTCCCATTTATCAGAAATGAAGCTCAGTCTGATTAGATAAAGGCCATTTGTGAGCATCAACTTATAAATATTGGAAAAAAGCCGCATTTCAGATCTGGCATTTAATTAAACAGTTTTAATATGAATAGCTTAAACTTCAATCTAAACTAGGACTGCAACTAACGATTATTTTGCATATCGATTAAGCTGATAAAATTAATAATCGGATATAATAAAATATAACATTTCTTTTACAAAATAAACCAGGTGAAATTAAAACGTTTCTATTTGAGATGTCCTGAACAGAGCACATTAATAATAATAATAATTGAACTATTTTGATCTCACATTGGAGAAATTTATCTCTGCATTTAACCCATCCCTTTGGGGACCAGTGGGCTGCCATTGTGCGGCACCTGGGGGAGCAGTGTGGGTTTAAGGGTCTTGCTCATGGACCCAGGGTGCAGGCTGTGGGGACCGAACCGGGTGCTTCCAACCTTCTTAGAGCACAAGCGCACTGCTCTAACCACTAGGCCAACACTCCCCTTAGACAAAAAACATTTTCATCATATAAAATTCAAAATGTTTATAAATATATTTTACAATTTTGCTGTAACCACTGCTCTAAGTGGGTTGCTCTGTCAGCTAAAGGCATTTTTTATAGTCTCTATACTCTAGTTAACGAATAATCACTAATTAAATAAGTTGACAATTATTTAAATTATCGATTATCATGATTAATCCAATTAATTGTTTCAGCCCTTATCTAAACATAAGGTTTTCAATGTAGGGGTTGTAACCCCCTACAGGATTATCAAAGTATTGCAGGGAGGTAAGGGTTTAAATAGTTCATTTTATCAGAAAAAAAAACAAAAATCGTTACAACTGCAAAATAATTTAAACAGGAAATAATGTGTTAATATGTTACCTTCACACATGTCTCAGATGTTTACATTAAGACTATATAACTGTTGATTTATTATTGATTATTTTGCTATATACTTTTAGATGAAATATTTTACTGTTAAAATTGGACATTAAAAGAAAACTCTCTTAACTCAAACGTGTCAAGCTCAGTTCAGTGCTTCATGAGGGCTGGTGTCCAGCACTTTTCAGATGTGCCTCTGCTTTAACACACCTGAATCAAAAGTTAGGTAAAGAGAAGGACTGCAGGGAAAGTTACTGAGGAGGTAAATTCAGCCATTCGATATAGGGGTATTGGACCAGGGCCATCTTTAAAAGTTGCAGGAAAATGCCCTTCAGGACTTGAGTTTGATGTCACTGAGCTCAAAGGCTCCAGAAGTTGGTTTTCCTACATTTCACAACAAAAAAATGAAAGTTTGCAGAACTTTCATCTGCTGAAATACCAAAAAACAAGTTAACAAGTATAAGTACTGGTAACTCACCTAATAATGTTAAAGATTAAAAAATACCTTGGTTGTCTGAATTGAATTATTTGATTATTCCTATATTTAACACATTGTTTTAAGTTAAAAAATAAGAATTCTCTTTGAGCTCAAAAGATGCATTTGTTATCTGAGAGTCCAACAAACCTGTGTCTAATGAGTGCCTCATTTGATGGCAGCTTGATGCTAAATAGATGATCAATCATTTGATTCATCCTTATTGGAACATAGATTCCCCCCAACAACCCTCTGGACAGACATGGTAAGGGAATGTTTGCTCCATCTCTCCAAAAATGTGGGGGTTAAGGATTAAATAAAATGTTAGATCTAAACAATCCCATTGTACCTCTGACTACTGGAAGGTAAACACCCTTCATTTGACCTCATCTGGGAATTTTACTTTGTTTTGTTGTCAAGTGTCTGAGTTTGTTTGCAGGCAAAGGTACTAATTGTGTGTGTTCTCTACATCATTACTTTGTTTCTGTCTGCTGCAGATCTAATGAAGGGAGAAGACTATTTTTACCTTTTAATCATATTAGGAAAATGTGCAATGAGCTTTGATTTGATTTATATATAATGTCTTTTGTCATTTAGCTTCTTTATTTTCACTGTTTTTAAACTGACAAAGTAAAACCTCACTTTGTTTTTAATGCACTTTTTTGCAGATAAAATCCTGCTATCATGAATTTGTTGCTCAATACATTTTATTTCTCCTCTTTTACAGATATCTTTTGGTGGGGCCCTTTTAGGGTGAAGAGCTTGATCTCAGATCCAATAGGGACTACATTTGATCTGCTTTTTTGGTATTTCTAGACTTTATATGATAAATGGTGACAGTTTTATTGCAACAAAATCTGACTTTCAGCCAAAGAATCTGGACCAGATGATCTATGGATTGTTGGCAAGAGTCAATGCATCTGCAAATGAAGTGGATGAGCAGTTTATGCAGCAGGAAAAGGGTTTGTCCTCTGTTGGAGTTTAAAAGCATCTTTTGCCTCAGAGTTTATAATGGTTCCTACTGAGAATACAAGTCAATTTTCATCAGCTGATTTCTGCCCAAACTGCAGCTCCTCCAGCCATTCAGAGGTGCACATAGCCAAGGCGGTGGTTTTAGGGCTTGTACTTGTTGTTTTTTTATTGTTTGGAGTTCTTGGAAACATCCTGGTGATCCTGTCTGTTCTGCTCCATCACCAGTGGCGATCTGTGACGCATTATTTTATCGCCAACCTGGCAGCTGCAGACCTCCTGCTCAGTTCGGCCGTCCTGCCTTTCTCTGCCACCTCAGAGGCTCTGGGCAGGTGGGTGTTTGGCCGTTCTTTCTGCAACGTGTGGGCGGCCCTGGATGTCCTCTGCTGCACTGCCTCAATTCTTAGCCTCTGTGTGATTTCCATCGACCGCTACCTGGCAGTGAGCTACCCTTTGCGCTACCCCGCCATAGCTACTGGCCGGCGAGGCCTGACAGCAGTGGCAGCTCTCTGGGGACTCTCAGCCGCTATATCTGTGGGGCCTTTGTTTGGTTGGAAGGAGCCTGACCCAGAAGATGAGACTGAGTGCCGAATCACACAAGAACCTGGATATGCTTTGTTCTCAGCATTAGGGTCTTTCTACATACCACTGGTTATCATCCTGGTCATGTACTGTCAAGTGTACACAGTAGCAAGAAGAGAAACCAAAACCATTAGGAAGAGCTCAAAAGGAGAGGGGGTGGAGATGGAAGGAGTGACATTGAGGATACACAGAGGAAATGCAGCTCAGGCAGGGAAACACGAGGGTGATGAGGAGACTAGGATGCACAAACGCTCCTCCTTTCCTTTGCCAAAGTTGCTGAGGTTCTCAGGGGAGGAAAAGGCAGCCAAGACTCTGAGCATCGTGGTCGGATGCTTCATCCTGTGCTGGCTCCCCTTCTTTCTGGTTTTACCAATAGGTAGGTTCAGCCGACATTTTTTTATATTTTTTCTTGCGATCCGAAAATTAACAATGCTATTAACAATGAGCTAGTCTGAATTATTGATGCTCCAGGTAGAAAAAAAGACACATTTACTGTGTAAGACAAGGGTATTTCCAAACACTTAAAAAAAAAAACACACACAAATGTATAAGAAAGTTACTTTTTTTGTATTTATTTTTTTTTTATTTTGTGCCTTTATGTAAAGTAATTATCCCAGATAGAGTAAAGATTCAGGTCTCTATAAAGAGGGATTTTCCGTTAACCCAACACATACGAATTAATTAACAAACGAAAACTTGCAGCTCTTCTGCATTATTTCATGTTCTTATTCCTTCTTGGAAATTTCATTCCCAATAACGTCCTGTAGCTGCTGGCTATAACAGAGATAACAGAGACCTGTAGCTACCTGCAGTGCTTTAGTGGTAAGGCTGTTTGCATAGAGGTACATATTTTTTCCATTGTTCATTCCTCCATTTTTAGATGGCTATTCAGCATGTTGTGAGAAGACTCTCCCCTTAATCCTTAGAAATAAGGTTTCCAGTACAACTTGTACAAAGGCATTAATAAAAAACAAACCCTTAAAGGAATAGTGAAGTAACAATAAAACAAACAAAAACAAAAATACTGGTGTAACCTTTTCAAAAGACAGTATATAATAGTAAATTGCTGTCGCTGTACAATTTGTTTACAGCTGCACCAAACTTGAGTGATTCAACCACAGGGAGCAATTAAGCTCTGCTTTTCCAAGCAAGTCTTAGCTTTGATGTCCCTGCCAAGAAAACAATGTATTATATCAGATGATTTATGCAGAAGAAAATGGATAAGTCACCAATCTCTTTGTTTGCCTCAGATGAATACTTGCGATTGAACACTACTGTTCAATACAGCTAATGTTGTTTTTTTTTCTAATCACAGAAAGACTTAGAGGAAATGGATTTTCCGTAGTGATTTTCAGAAGGAATTTCACTTCAAGTCTGTGAAAGCAGTTCCAAAAATGTTTACAGATATATATTACCGCGTTTTCATTGTGATTTTCTCTCTTCTTACTTTATAAGAAAACTGTCTGAGCTGCAGAAAACTGTTTAAAAAAATAAACATTTTGTCTTGGGAACAGCAGATATTTGCTTAGATAGTGCTGCACTCTTCATACTCTGAAGTTAGAGTTTCATTTGAAAATAAAAACAATGACCCTTAGACTATGAATATCACTTTGATGGACTGAGGTTCCAAAATAATCCCAAAAGCAATACATAAGAATGCTGAAAGCTGCAAAAGTAAGCTATTTGTTTCTCCATCTTTGGGTTTTTTCTCTTTTATAATTAAGGATACATATGGTTATGTCCAACCTCTGTAAACAACAATTCCTAACTGCTTAAAATGCTGACAAACAAAACTGAAAGAAATTAACACTTTTAGATGTTAATTTCAAAACCAGGCAAAAACAATATCATACACTTTTGACTGACTTATTCGGGGCCAGTTTTGCTCCAGTGTTGTGCCAAGCAGGAACATAAAATGCTGACACCGGCATCTTTAGCAGTCTGTATCACAGTATGGAATGGTTTCCCCTTCAGAAACCAGACCTAATGGTTTTCCCAAAGGTTGAATGAAAAGTATTCAGACTGCTTTTATTTATATGCAAGAGTCAAATAGCTGGTTAGCTGCAACAGTAAATCAGCAACGGCTACCTAATGCATTTACACATCAAGATTGAATGAATCCGTCTCAGCACAGGTTAAACTGATTATAAGAATATGGAAAGACTAAATTAACTATGAACATGGGATGATTGCTGGATGAAAACTACAATTTTCTGCCTCACAGAGAACGGTGCAGAGAGAGAACTTATTTAGCAAAAAACAGCATAAACACACCTTGAAAACACATCAGAATGGGCTGCAGAAACTAATCAAAGGAGGGGGGGGCATTCTCTGTTTTCAGGGGGGTACACTCTCTCTAAAAATGTTTTTGTTTGGGCTTAAAAAAAACTGCTCTCAACTACTCCTACAGTCTTTGGAGGATAAAATCTATCAATAAAACACCAAAATAAAAAAAAATCTGTTACAAATAACTTGGTTAATACTACGATGATTGCATTCACTAAAAAGGTGAAAATCAACCTAAAAACAAACATTGATAAACATGAACACTGATGTCAGGCTGAAGTAATAATTCTAGTAGAGCAAACTATTGAATCATCACCTGGGCAATGTCTGTCACACTTCAATCAGGAAAACAGTTCATGAGTATTGCATCAGAAACAGAGGTGGGTAGTAACTACTTACATATACCCAGTTTCATTTACTTGGGAAGTTTAAAGGAATAGTAATTTTTACTTTTATATGAGTAAAAATATGATAAAGTTTCTCTTACATGAGTAAAATTTTTGGCTGCTCCATACATTGTTTGTAACTTCACTTAATGAGAACAGGCTTGTTCTAAACAAATATGTACAATTAAGATCAATACTTTCTTCTTATAAGTACTCAATGCTTATTGGTTAAAGGTTATCGTCGATCTGTTGAATCTGCCAGTATACAACAAACAGTATATTGACATTTTAAATATTCTTACCTACTGATTTAGCAAAGTTTATAAATAAAAAAAAAACATATTTTTTTAAAGCAGTGTTCATTCCACCTATGTCTTTTATTGTGTAATCTCTGTTTGTTATATATTTTTTTTATCTTATTCTTTGAAACACCAGGATTTGTATTTTACTTAATATTTTGTTACATTTTATATAATTTTGTTCGTGATCATTAATAATAAGTAGATCAGTTACTTGATACTTGAGCAGCCTTTTTGCCAAATACTTTTTACTTTTACTT
>NW_015150485.1:598522-609387 GCF_000732505.1 Cyprinodon variegatus | reverse complement strand
AGATATCAAAAAAGTACTCCAGAGTGTTGTTCAGCATGGGGGTGAGTAGAAAATGAAGGCTAATCATGTTTTGGGTGTACTATTCCTTTAAGCTCAATTTATGGATACTGTACCCACCTCTGATTAGAAAAAAAAAAGACTCAAGAAAGGTTTATGTCCCATAGCTGCAAAGATGATCATCTACCTGCTGGCTGTAACTAAACATCCCTGCTAAAAATTCAGAAGAAGAGATTAGGCAGATATTGGGAAGACTGGTACAGTAAGAGACCAAAGAGAGACTGGTTGCTGCCAGGGTATGAGAAACACTCTCTCTTTACACCTTTATTGAATCTTGAATCAGATTTCCTACATCACCAGAAGACCACTTCTGTTAACATCAATTACTGTATCATATTCCTGAGTATTAAAGCTGACCTCGTTCATCCCTTGATGACCTAATTGTACCCATCTACTAAATGCTACTTATTGCAGGATATTGCACCATTTCACAAAGCTCAAATCATCTCAAACTGGTTCAATTTACCCCAACAGCCACAAAAGTTACCAAATCCCAATCTAATGGTGCAGCTTTAAGATGTTTGGGAAAGAGAAAACTGTTTTAGGGAAACAGTAAATATATGATGTTGCCCAGTTGATTCAGATCAAAATCTCTGAGGATTTCCAAAGACATCTTGTGAATCTAAGGCACACGAAATACAGCCGTTCTGGAAAAGGAAATTGATCCAACCCTGTACTAACAAGGTGTTCCAAATAAGGAGCTGTTTCATTTCCAGTACTGCCAGCTTTGTTTGCTAGTGACAGAAAGCCTGATAAATGGGTAAAGCAATTAGCATGTTTTGCTCCTTTTTGCTGTTTCCCATTGTTCAGACTTCTAAGCTTGAATTCAGTCTTGTATAATCCACTTAAACCAGGAGTTTTGCCTTTGTTTTGAAATTCCTGCACCTACTGATAGAGACAGCTTTGTGTTTTTCTGATTAAACCTTTAACATACAAAGCTGTAGCATAAATTAATACTTAAGCATCAGCTGTTGTCAAGGCTTAACCGTGCACCTTGCTAATTAGTTTGTTGTGCACACAACTACAAGGAGGACCTCTTTCTTTGACTCGCCAGTCTTGACCGAACTGAGTCTATCACTTCTCTGAAAGGACACAAAGAAATTAAATTACAAGAAAGCAAATAGAGCAAACAAAACAGCAGAATAGCCTTCTTCTGTGAGATGAAATTGAATAACCCAACTATTGCTCTCGCCTAAGAGAAAGCCATTATAGATAACAAGCATGTGGTTTAATGGACTGCAATGCCAGGGAGGCTTCCAGAGTCACCATTGACTCCCAAGGGAGCCCGGTCATATAAGGATGGTTATGCATTTCAATTGAGACAGACCTTCACAGCTCACGGCGCAGAACTCAAATCTGAGGCGATGATTGTCTGACATTCATAGGGTGAAGGTTTGAAAAACTGCAGTCTTTTCTTTTATGTTTAAAACTCTGCAGATGAAAAGCTGTAGCAGTTATTGATGGCACACCTTTCAATGAAGCTGAAGATTTATTGCAGAAGCACCACTTCTATATGTTCCTTACAAAGTGTTTACAAGGCTCATCACACTGGGCAGCTCCATCTTCTGAACATCAAAGAGTCCATAATACTCCTGTGAAGCACTGATTATAGAGGAATCAAAAGCCTAGAAAATAACTCAGATTTATGAATTTTGAGTAGAAAATATAGCCTATTTGGTATTGCAAGATGTAGCTTTGACTTGACTTCTTGTTTCTGGATGGGTTTTATATAAGATTCTGCAAAATACGACATGCATTTTGAAACTGCAACAAAAAGTGACAAAGAGCCCTTGCAGGATTAATCAAATTTTTTTTTTGGTCAATGTCATTTTCCACTTTTGGATGGGTAGGAAAATTTAACATGGGGTAAATATTCTTATTTTCCTATCCTTATATTATGTCCCTCTGTCTCTATCTTGAAATATGATTAAAACCAGTGAGTTCTTTCATTCAGATGCTGTTAAAAAAGATCTATGTGCATGTATCTGTCATCCAATTATTGATCTAACAGGGTTTAACTCCATCTATCATTGCATGAATTGGCCTCTGTATTTGTTGATCTGCCCATCTATCACCTACAGAAGAGTATGTCCAGCATCTATTTGTCCATCTATTTTGATTTTTTTTATATATTTCAGCTATTATAGAAAGATCTACCAAAACATTTAGGAATTTTTGCATCATGGAATTGTACCGCCTGACAAATATTGAACCTGCAAAAGCTGCAAATTAAGAGAAAATCTTCTTTTGGGTTTAGAAATCCCTTAACATGTTACAGTTTCTAAACTGCAGTTGTCTGTTTTTCATGTGTCAAAAGTATTAATGTTTATTACTCAAGTAAAAGTAGAAATCCTACTGTTTAAAAAAACGTTTGTAGACCTTAGGGTATTGTTTATAGTGTTTTACTCAAGTAAAACTGTACAAGTACAATTTTTAAAGATACTTAAAGTATAAAACAAATTTTTTGCAGGGAAAAAGAAAAATTAAGGACAGAAGCTTTAATAAGTAGCCTATTAAAGGAACATTTTTATACAATTCTGCATGATAATTCCTTAGACTTAATTGTCTTAGTTTTATAACTAATGGTAGCACTGTAAAATTTAACCTTGTATCATCTTGATAAACTATTTATCATGGTGCAGCACCAAGTCCAACCACAAAGAAATGAATTGTCTGGATAAAATAAATAATTTTTCATGTTTTTTTATTTTTCTTAAATTCCAACAGGTTATAATGAAAATGGGCTTACATTAACCAAAACAAACGAGCCTATATTTAAAATGAAAGGAGTAAAAAGTAGAGATAATTGCAAAACAATGTTTTTGCTATTATTTTGTTTTTGTACCAAGTTAAAAATAGAAACAAAAAAATACTTTTTTTACCATCTTGGATTTATACAGCGATAACAGGACATGAATCCTAAATACCTTTTAAAGCTTTTTAATAAGTACATAAATAAGCCCAGCATTTAGCCTTTATAAAGGCTACCCCAGTCCTTCTAAACATCTGTGACTATGAATTATGGTCCCTTATACACTAAAACCTCTGGAAAATAAAACCCCAGTTTTCTATTTTACAGCTGATAAGAATCATGGGTAATTTGTTTTCATGCTTTCCAGTTACTCTTAAAGCCCTGAGACAATCAGCCTGAAAAACTCTCCTACACTTTAATTATAACGAGCAGCGATATTGAGAAGATACAACTACTTCTTCATTTCCTTACTGTGCCCATCAGCTAGAATTAAATCCCTAAGAGATTTTACCCCTAAAAAGTTAAAATTATTTGACTTAATTTTTCTATCAACCAGCTTTTGGCCAGAATTGCATTATAACTGCATAACTCATTTAAAACGACTCTTTAAAACTGATAAACACCATTAGTTTTCATCTATTATAATAATAATAATTTAACTCTTAAACCAGTTTTCAGTCAATATGTCAGTTATTAAAGTTAGTTCAAATGTACAGGGAATTAAAAATCTTGCCTTAGAATATGTATTTATATCAGGTAGAAGCTGTAGACAGTGGAGTCAGAATAAAGACTTGAATGAATCTCGAGAAGATGACAAACAGCATCCAACTGCTGATCTCTCTCAGAGCGCTGACAGCAAAGAACCATAAAAAATAAAATTGTATAGTTTTACAGATATACATATGTAGATCACACTAAGTTTACACGGAGAACCAGTCTAAGGAGAATATATGTTGTTTCTATAGGAATCAAAGTGAAAGTGTTCCATCAGATCCTTGTTTTATTTAAACTGTGGTGAAACAGTTTAGAATTAATACAATTTTGAACCTAAAAGGTCAAAACTTTCCGGCCGAAACAAACATATTCTACCATCAGGAGTTCTTACGACATAGCTCAGGATTGCTTTCATTCACTACAAAAAGATATCAGGCAGCAGGAAAATCCTAGCCTCGTGAGACCATCCTGATCTCGCGAGCTTTCAAGGTTTCACTTGCAGATCAGTTTGGAGACTCTCAGTTAAAGAAAATTTGGAGCCGTTCACCAAACGAACGTCCAATCAGCGTTGGCTTTCAGGCGGGTTGAGGTGTGACGCACATGAAGCGCGACAGTTCAGTTTAAAGAACATGGTGGCTTCAGCCGATAAAACTAGCGTTAGCGTGGCTATCGAGCAAGTTTTATCAGAATTACAGAGTATTTGTTCACTGAAAGAAGAGCAAAACACTGCTCTGGAGGCTTTTCTCAGAGGAAAAGATGTTTTTGCTCTTCTCCCGACTGGTTTCGGCAAGAGTAGCCTGGCTTGTGGTTGTGTTTTCGTCATCGCTCTGTTAGTACGTCATATGCTTCGTTGATCTGATTGGTTTATTTGGCCTGTCTATCACCAACATAGGTCAATCAGCTAACCAGTATTTTTGCCCCTTCCCAAAATTACTTCAACGGAAGGTTTCCAGATGGATATGTGGAGTAAATCCATCTGGTGAAGTCAGGTTAGGAAAATCCAGCCCCTAGCAGGGTTTGACTGTGTAGGTACCAGATCTGTGGCAGTGACATTTCACTGTATAATTGGATAAATGTTGCCACGGTGAGGTAAAACAAGCTTTCAAATAAACAGTCAGCTGAACGGTTGAATCTTGGAGGCAATTTGTCGACCAAGAAAGACAATAATACCAAAAAGTCTTCAGAAATGGTTTGGACAGAATAAAGTAGACAGACTAGAGCTTTCCCCAATCTACAAATGAGCACCATGTGCTTAGCAGCTGGATCATTGTAAAAAAAATCCAACTAAATAACAAAATTTTCTTAGAGAGGACAAATATCCAGCCATAATTATGAAATGTCTTTGGTGATCACAAGAAAAACTGTCCTCAGTCTGTTTACAACTCTATAAGATAGGATTATGCAAACATTGATAAAGACTGTATGTGCGTTCAAAGCATTCATCCGACCATTAATCTAGTAGCGCTTGGCCTTCAGGATCATTGTGGCTGGTGTCTATCTTTAGTAGCCTGGAATAGATGCTACTTCACACTCAGACCTAAAGGAAATTTAGAGTCATCAATCTATCTATATGGATAGAGATATATAGACATAAAATTTCTGAACCTGAAAACTTAATCCATACATGATTCTTGTATTATAATTTCCTTATGCATGTTCAAACTTCTGCAGATGATTATTCATCTTACTAATACAACTTTTTTCCCCTTTTCCAGGGTCTATCTTCCCATCTTGTAAGCCCCCTGAAACCATCTTTAAGATAACTTTCTGGCTGGGTTACCTCAACAGCTGCATCAACCCTATTATTTACCCATGCTTCAGCCAGGAGTTCAAAAAAGCTTTTCACAACATGTTGAGAGGGCGCTGCATAAGAACTGCAGTTCCTAGTGCCAAACAAGGACACCCCACAGCTCATTCCTTTAGTCCCGGCCCATCGTCTAATGAAGCCATCACCTCAATCCAGGACAGTGCTGCTGCTTCCTCGTGGGCTTGCTGCAGGATGCTGTCGACATCAACATCATCTGTCGGTGCTCAGGATCAGGCTCAAAGTGGACACGTCCAAGGGAAGGGTCTGTTGAAGGCTTGGTGCCTTTCAGCGAGGCGATCCTCTGTAGCACACAACCCCTCCACAAATGGTTCAGCTAAAGTGTTACGCCTGTCTCTTGGCATTTCTGGGGAGCCTGTTTAATTGGCTTCAGAGAGTTCAGGACATTCAATCTTGTCATCCGCCTCCTCAGAGGAAAAGTATGTACAAATCTGTCCACAAATGCAAAATCCAAGATAAAATGACTGCAGCAGCCTTTTAAATTAGGAAAATGCATGCTCAGCAGGAAACCTTTAGACTTGTTGTATTGCTGGACTCAATGGAAAAGGACTAAACCAAAAATGTCACTTTCAAGCAGACAGAAGACATACCCTGAAGAGCTTGGGAAGGATTAAAAGAGATACCAGCAATCTTCTCCAAATGAAATTGAAAAGCAACCCCAGACATGATTTATTTAAGCATTAGTGGTGTTTCTCCAGTTTTCTCTAAAGGGAACAACACCAAAATCCTGTAGGGATAATTGCTATGAAGTAACAGCTCTGAGTGGGAAGATGTTAGAGTGTGTTTCCTCTCAATTCAAGGGAAACGTTTGAAATAACAAAGTCAGAACAGAAACATGCAGTGGCTGCCAGTTTTTTCATGCCCTTTGTCACATTATCACCACAAACCTAAATGTGGTTCATTGTGAGGATTTAACATGAAATAACACCACAAGGCATTGCATAATTGGAAAAGAAAAGAAAAATGGAAACATGGTTTCCAATTTTTTTTTTTGCAAAAATCTATAAATTGTGGCTTGAGTATGCATACATGTATAGCCCCATTAATTTTACACTACTAAATAAAAATTCCGTATAGTCCTGTTGTGACCATCTGCAAACCTACATGTAGACATGGCTGTTCCACTACAGTACACTCATTGGCTGAACAAGGAGATGCAGTAAGGGGTCCGTGGTATCTGGAGGACCTGCAGAAGGACCTGGAGCTCAGCTGGAAGAATCTTTTGAAGAACATATTTTAGGTTTTACTGAAGATTGACCAAAAAGATTCCAAAGCAGGGTTCATGTTTGCAGCTTGTCTCAATGTATTTAAACACAACCAAGAAACAACGTGCAGTGCAAAGCTTTAACTGCTATTCCCTGAACACGCTATTTTACTAGGGTAAATTGGAGGTCCAGGTACATATCTTCAGCAGAATCATGGAAGCTGGTCAGAGTTTAGCTGAATAAAAAGCTAAGTTATCAGAGTCTTCCCATTAGATGTTTCAAAAGACTTGAGGCAGGGTCATAAGTTCATCTTTCAGCAAGACAACAACCCCAAACATACACCCAAAGCCAGATCAATGCAAAGTCACGTGTTATGTATTTAGTATGACTAAATCGGATAAACAAAACTCAAGTAAAAAAATTTGACAAGTCCGCAGAGTTTATGTTCTTGGGGTGTCCTTGTTCTCTGAGCTTAAGCTCTTTTGCAAAGAAAAACGTGCATAAAAATTCAGTCCCTGAATTTGCCAAGCTGATCAAATTATACAGCAGAATATTAAAGCTTTATTTGCAGACAAAGGTGGACTCATAATATTTACTCAGAGGAGGCTAAATGAAAATGCATCATATTAAACTTTAGATTTATTTCACTTCATAATTATGCACAATTCTAAAATGATTAATACACTTTCAATTAAATCGATTAAAGCGTGTGGTTCTAGACTGATAAATTGGGAAGTTAAAGGGGTGTGAATACTTTTGAAAGGCACTTAATAATTAAAAAATGGAAAAAAAAATCTGAAGCTTGACAAACTGTTCTGAAATACTGCTGGTGTAAATATTGCTGCTCTGCCAATGAGAGGTCTGGTTTTCTGCTCAAGGTAATGCATGAGGAAATTGAAGCAACAACAGTGACACAATATTCTCTGAGATCAATCCATTTTGTCAGCAAGTCCTTTGTTCCCAGCACATTGACTATTTTTTGCAAAACTAAAGGAGTAAAGTAAATCTTCATGACTACAGAAGCAGTGGTCCGATGAATCACTGGAGTTTTGTTTCAAAAATTCTATTTGAGTAGATATGAAGTATCATGCCTGCGACACTTCAGTTTATGCGGGAAGGAGACAGGTTAGTTGGTATTTTTAGTTTGACTTTTGCTCACATTAATAATTGAACCGAAGCACAAGAAGACAGAAAAAAAGGAATATATAAATCTAGAACCAGCAGCAACACAGTATATTCATATTTATGAAATAAGGCGGAGATGACTAAATAAAAGCATGTGTGACAGTTGCAAACTAAGATCAAGAGGCACAGACAACTGAGCAATCTGGATACTACAAAATTAAACAGAAGAGGTGGAACAAACTCACAAATTAGGAATCACTTAGAATTCATCAATGAAACCATTTTTGTTGTGTAGACATGCCTAAAACCAGGCTAGATGCTTTTACCAGAGATAGATAAGATACTATAGCACATAGAAATGCAGTTAGTTGTTGAATTTATTTGGGGAGGGTTTAAAAGGCTCTGTTCATGCTGAGAAAGGGCAATGCAGATAAGAAAGTTTGCTTTGAAGTGCTGATTAATGTGGACAGAGAAGGTCAGAGAGAGATGCACTGCAACTTTGGAGTACATAATGGGATAGCTGGAAGAAACGTTGCTGTTGTGTTAGAAAGTCAAGTAAAGAAATCTGTGGGTTTGGTGCAGGACATGGGACAGCAAGACAGAGGTCAGGTGGGATTAAATCAGGGATTATTCTAGAGTGCTTATAAAAGCAGAGTCCATTCCTGTTTGCAGGAATGACTATATATTGTAGGTAGGGGACCTTTCCTTTAAATGCCAGCTCAGGACCCCCAACTTCCATTTCATACGTTTGAACAACAATTGTTTTAAAGGAAAAGTCCGGTGACATTCAGAATAAAAACTTCTGAAAGTACTTTAAGTATGAAATTATTACATACTTTTCAATAAATGACAAGTGTTTTTAATTAAGAGTAAATTAATTTGAATGTGCTTTACCGGAGACATCCATGTTTGTTAAAGAACACTACTGCCACCTACCGGTTTGCAACATCACAGTGTGGTATCAGCTGTTGAGCAAGTCCCAGTGCTGTATCTGGTGTTTGTCACAATGCGCTATTATCCATGCCAGTGATGACCAGTCCACTATGCGAAGCAGAGAGAAACTGATTAATAACGTCTTTTTTATCTGGCCAGAAGTTGGATGGCAAATCCTCCCTCATGATCTGGTGGATCATGAATTGGAAATGTGAAATAAAAATGTTTTACCCTATGAATTACAACATCCAACTCTCAAATTCAGTTCTCGCAAATTTCAATGGTGAAGTCCTCTCGAAATCTTATATAATTGTAATGTCTAGTAGCTCCCATTGATTTTGCTTGTAAAACAGGGAGAATGGCGCTAGGTTTACCAAACCATGACATCACTGCTGGAAGATGTCAGGAGTGAAGTGTTACTATAGTTGGCAAAAATGGCCGTTCCCTGACTCAGTGATCGTGAAGAAAAATAAATAAAATAAATTCATTAAATTACTGCAAAAATATTATTTTTAGGTATAAATAATGACCAATTGGTTATCCATTGCAGACCAGACTTTTCCTTTAAATTCTGTCCCTCAGTGACCACCACCCTACATATTTTAGGGCTTGATCTGAATACCTAAAATTGTAGCTCCTACCACCTGTTCCTATCTCCTATCCCCTCACATTTCATTGGAGAAAAAGTTAGAACACTATCCAGGGCTGGAATAATGCACAGACTTAGAACAGGACTGCTGTGCTGAATCCAGACAGCCTTCAGTCTTATTGGGATTGAGCCCAAGTTTCTACTTTGTGCCACAGACCTGAGTTATGCATTTAATGTCAACTGAGAGCTGGCTCTCCCATATTTTATTTTATTTCCCTTTGGGATTAATAAAGTATTTCTGAATTGAATTCTGAAGAGGAACTCCCATCTTGCATCTGAGAAAAGTGCCTATAGAAGGAACTAGTCCAGGGGACAATTGAGACAAGAAAGGCACTTCGTATAACTCTCTGTCATTTTGACACATAAATTAAATTAAATAGAATGGAGTTTGGATTTCCTTTGGTTAGTATGACTAAATGCATAGCTGGCACCTTTTCATAATCAAAAAGTTGGGTACCACACAATTATCAAGCATAAACAGGTTGACTAGATTAGTTTAGGCCCAAGTCCTTAACATACTGTGATGAATACTGAGGAAATTGTGATAGTAAAAGTAGGGAAGGGGTGGACAGGTTTGAGTTGTGCCAAGAGGAGTGAAAGTCAACTGAAACTAGATTATATGTGTGTAGTAATGAGATGTGTAGAAGTGGAGCATTAAAGCCAAAAAAAAGTAAAGATGTTGAGGTTGAACGTAAGTATCTTGGGTTGACCATCAAAGCAATTGGCAAAGCATACAAGTAAAAGAGGGAGTTCAATCTGTGTGGAGTGAATAGACAAAAATGAAATTTGACAAATAAGCAGCAGCACAAAGGAGAATAAGCTTGATGAAAGTCATGCAGATTTGTTGGCATATAATCATAATGTGAATCTACTGTTTTATTACATGCCAATGATGCTTCATTGGACAAGGATCTGGTGACCACATCCATCACTTGTGAGTGTTATGTAGGCTGTGATTGTCAAATGATGCAAAAGGGGCCAAAGTTGTTTCAGAAAAAATATTCCCCACACCATTAGCCCAACGCCAACAACAACTTGATGTAGCAAGCATGCCCAAAGTCGTCCCTCAAGGGCAGCTGTCCTGCAGGTCTTAGAGGTCCCCTTGATTAGCACGGCAGATTTCCTTTGAACTGAACTGCAATCATCAGAATAAGCTAACATTGAAAACCTTTAAGAAACTGGCACTCAAGGACCGACTTTGGGCATGCCTGATTTACAGAATTCTGAGGATATCATCCAACTGTTGTACCAGATGTTGAAACTTTTCATGTTATTTAACAAGTTACTGTCTAATTTTGGGAAGTCTGTGTGAATAGGAGTTTCCTGTTCTCTGACAGTAATGGAACTTCTGTTATAGCCTTTCTGCTTCAAGCTTTTAACCTGTTTGTTCAGAGTTTGTATTCTGCATTGCTTAATTGTAACAAGTAGCTACAGTGATGAAAATAAGTATTTGAGCACCCTGCTATGTTGCAAGTTCTCCCACATACAAATCATGGATGGGGTCTGAAATGGTCATTTTAGGTGCATGTCCACTGTGAGAGACATGATCTAAAAAAAGGTCCATAAAAGTCCACAAAAACGTGTCAATATTCCTCCATACTGCTC
>NW_015150485.1:596904-598029 GCF_000732505.1 Cyprinodon variegatus | reverse complement strand
TCAGCATGGGGGTGAGTAGAAAATGAAGGCTAATCATGTTTTGGGTGTACTATTCCTTTAAGTTTGACAATGACCATTTGGATGATCCAGAAGAGTCATGGGAGGAAGTCATGTAGTCAGATGAGACCAAAATAGAACTTTTTGGTCATAATTCCTTGGTGTTTGGAGGAAGAAGAATGACGAGTACCATCCCAATAATACCATCACTACTGTATAGCATGTGGGTGGTAGCACCATGCTTTGGGGGTGTTTTTCTGCATATGGGACAGGGCGACTGCACTGTATTAATTAGAGGATGAATGGGGCTATGTATTGCGAGATTTTGGGGAACAACCTCCTCCTTCCTTCAGTTAGGGCATTGAAGATCGGTCAAGGCTGGGTCTTCCAAAGTTCAATTATTATTATCATTAGCATGACAATGACCCGAAGCATAGGATAACCAAGAGTGGCCCTGTAAGAAGCATATCTAGGTTCTGGCATGGCGTAGGCAGTCTTCAGACCTAAACCCAATAGAGATGTCAGTGACAGCAAAGAAGCCTGACTGATCTACTGATACAGATCAGTCAGGCTTCTTTGCTACAGATACAGAAGATCTGTGTTGAGATCCCTACTGCAGTGTGTGCAAACCTGGTGCAAAACTACAGAAAACAATTGACCTCTAATTACAAACAGAGGCTACTGTAACAAATTTTAACACTGATTTTCTCTGGTGTTCAAATACTTATTTACAGCTGTTCCATACAAATAATTAGTTAAAAAAAAAAAAAAACATAAATTGGGATTTCTGGATTTCTTTTTTAGATTATGTCTCTCACAGTGGACATGCACCTACGGTGACAATTTTAGACCCACCCATGATTTCTGAATGGGAGAACTTGCAAAATACTAGGGTGTTCAAATACTTATTTTCCTCACTGTATATGAGCTGTTGTTGCTCTTCTTTCAGCTCAAACCAGTTTACCTGTCCTGGTCTCATGTCTGACATCCACATTTCCATCCACACAGCTGCTGATCACTGGATAATTTTTTTTATATCTCAAACTATTTCTCTGTTAGCGTTTGACAGTGTGTAAAAATCTGAGGATATTGTCAGCTAATGAAATACTCTGACCACCATGCAATGTT
>NW_015150485.1:593656-595896 GCF_000732505.1 Cyprinodon variegatus | reverse complement strand
TCTCTTTAATCACATCTTTTTCATCAGGCTGACGGACGATTTTAACTTCAACAAGTTATCTTCACCACATCTAGATGCCTAAATGTGTTTAGTTTCTGCCACATGATTGACTTGTTTAATATTTGTGTTATTAAAGCATATGAGCACATATGACTTATAAAGTGATGGGTGGATGTATATTTGAGACTACAGACAACAAAACGAAAGCCCCCAAAACCTCTAGAAAAAAAAAAAAATGGAGAACCCAGGACATTTTTTTGTTTTACTTAGTGTCATTTAGAGTAGTTGGTGAAAAATAGATTTAAAAAAAATACATATAACCTGTAAATGATTTATGAGTACTATAAAAACATTACTGATTTGTTTTGTATACCCCTCTATAAAAGCTTTAAAAGTTTGTGTGCTCAAGTGCATCTACTAAGAATCCTAATACACATGATTAAGTGTGCACTTAAAGCAGCACTAAGTAACATTTTGACCTCAATATATTCTCTTCTTTGATGTTATTCTAAGTGTTTATGAGATGACCCAGGGTTCTATCATCTCCCCCAACTGGTTCTGGTAATAAAGTCACACTTGCAATGTTTGTGCCACCAAATTGGTGGATGTCTTTTGGCTATGTTCTAATTCTCATGGTAAAACAGGTTTATGTCAGCCCAATGTAAAGCAATTGGTATTATTGGAACAGTTTGTTTTCTAAGTATTTTGGAGGTTTATGACATGGCAGAGGCAGCAAAAACCAAAAGAAAATGCAACAAAAAAAAAACGTTCTCAGAAGAGCAAAGGAAGAAAAAATGAGAATTGGATCAGGACAGGCTTTGCAGAAGAGTTCAATTTAGGCAAGGCGTTTGCTACTAGGAGAGACCTGAACAAAAGGATGAAAAACTGATGTAGACCTGCTGCTGAACTTGAAAGTATCCTATCTGCTAACCTCTTTTTGTGTTACTATTGTGACTTTATAATGATTGATTTTAAGCTGAATAGCCTTATGAGAGCAAATGAAAAACTGCTTACTAGAGAGGCAGGCTTAAACTTAAATAATCTGTATTAAAGCAACAATTAGCATTTAAAAGGCTAATGTAAAATAAAATTAGATTAAAGAATGTATAATGCTACCTACCTATGATATGTCTGCCAGAGAGTAACAGCGCTGAGGATGCATAGCTTGCTGATGGCAGTCAGTGTTTACAACAGTGCTATAATCAAAAGTTCCTGTAAGGGCATTACAACACAAAAATAACATAATGATGGATTAATAATACATATATACATATATATATATATATATATATATATATACATATATATATATATATATATATATATATAATATTTGAACATCCTGGGAGTTCTCCAAGTTAACAATCAGGGTGGGGTCTCACTGGAACTAAATACAGTTTGAGCTCCTTTCAAAGATTTCTCTACTGGGTCTAAATTTGGAGACTGGCTAGGCCACTCCAGAACCTTAAAATGCTTTTTACTGAACCACTCCTTGGTTAGCCATCTATGACCCATCTTCATTGCTCTGACCAAGGAGCGGAGGTTGTTCCCCAAAATCTTGCAAAACATGGCCTGGTTATCCTCTGTAGTCTTGTTTCATGAGTGGAAAAACACCCACCAAAGCATGAAGCTTCAACCCCCTTGCTTCACAGTAGGCAAGGTGTTTGTGGGATGCTACTCTGCATTCTTCTTCCTACAAACACAAGTAGGCAGACTTAAGCCTGCATTTGTCCTAAAGCAGCTTCCATGCCATGCATGGTTTAAAAACATGATGTCTTAGTGTACTACCAAGAGAGACTTTACAAAGAGTTGTGACAAATCTCTTCAGGTCATTGACAAGCTCATCCCATGCAGTTCCGAGCTGATTTCTCGCCTTTCTTAGAATCATCGAGACCCCATGAGGTGAGATCTTGCATGGAGCCCCAGTTTGAGAGTGACTGACAGTCATGTTTAGCTTCTTTTCTAATGAATGCTTCAACAGCGGACCTTTTTTCACCAAGCTGCTTGGCAATTTCCCCGTAGTCCTTTCCAGCCTTATTGAGGTCTACAAGTTTGCCTCTGGTGTCTTTGGAAAGCTCTGTGGTCTTAGCCATGTTAGTAGTTGGAGTCATGCTGATTGTTTGGGGTGCACAGGTGTCTTTGTTAAGCTAACGACCTCAAACAGGTACATATCATTTAGAATAATAAGTTGAGATGAGGTGGACTTCTTATATATATATATATATATATATATATATATA
>NW_015150485.1:533514-591879 GCF_000732505.1 Cyprinodon variegatus | reverse complement strand
TTTCCTTTACTGTTGCTTTCTTGAGTGTTTGTATCAAGCAAAATTAACAAGGTGTAGCACCTGCCTCTATCAGTTCTGATTATATTAATGGAAATAAATGTAGGAGGCTTATATTAAACATTCACCTCTCATTTTTTATGAAGCAGCTGATTTAAAGGGTTTCGCTGCCGTTGTCACATTAAGGCAAATGCTGTCATGATGAATGTATCCAGGCTCTCGTCACTGAGAAGGTGAGCTTTAACCCAATCAGTTGACTTAGGATTGTGAAGTGTCATCACAAAGAATGATTATGATTAATAATATTGAGGCAACTGAGCGAAGCAGATGACAAGAATGGAAAATGAATCCGGAGGTGAGAGAGGCTGGGTTGTTCACAGAGAGCAAAGTAGAAAATGTGCTAAGTTTAAAACTAGAAGACTTCTGAAAACCTTCGATTCTTCTACAGGAAACAAGGTTTCGCTAAGTGTACCAATGTAACATTTCACCGACATCCATGAAAAAAAATCCCATCTTGATTTGATGATTTTTTTAATGCAAGATGGAAATTTATATTTGTCATTTTCATTTTCTGAAAAGGTTTACCTGATTTAGTTACCAACGATTGGTTCAGATATTTGTTGGAATTAATATCTGTCTCGTTTAATGTAAGAATTATATTTTGCAATGCCTGGGTGGTGGCCCCAATTAGTTTAACAGAGCACAACTTAATACCTGGGTAGATGAACTGTGAAGCAAGAGTGAAGAAAATTAAACTATATGAAAATAAAAATCAATATCCATCTAGCCACAGTGTGAGGTATTTTCTGAGACACAGTGTCTCAGTGTTGAGTAACAAAATCAGTTTAAGATCTAAAATCAATATTTAGTTAACCAAAATTGTGCAAGGTAGAATATTAAATAATAATCCTTCAGAGTATGTTATGTATGTATGCCACTTATTTCACTGTGCATAAATGCAATTGCAGATAAATGAAAATATTGTTTTTCTGCTCTCTTTAGTTGTTTTTTTCAGGTCTACTTTTAATGAAGGAATGAATGAATGAAATTTATTTTACACATTTAACAATTTATAAAAATAATAATAGATAAATCAATTTCAGAAAATATTTCAAACAAACAACCTAGTACCACAAAAAAGGGGGATTGATTACAGGTTTAACATTAAAATAAATAAAATTTTCAGTTCCAAATAAATTGAATTCATTTGAACATTGACAGAAGCTAATAAAATAAACAAAATGTTCCACTTAATAAACTAGTCAGTATATGTAGCCCGAAATCTGACATTGATTATGGATTAATTTATGATTAATGATTATTAAGTCATAAAATTTTTCTGAAAAGGGGTATAAAGAAGTAAAACCCTTTCTCCCTCTAATTGCATGTAAAGTAACTTAGGTGACCTTACTATTTAACTTATCTGTTTTGAATCCAAAATTCACAAAAAAAAAAATATAAAAAAATTGTATAAATATATACCTCTACAAATATGCCTGTAAATTAAAGAACCAAAGCCTTCCACAAGATTCCCAAGTGAGGACCAGCAATAGAAACCAGAATTCAACAACTGCCATGTTGGGCTGCAGCAACAGAGCAAGGGAAGAAGGACAAGCATCCCACATGCAGACACTAAGCATAGACACATTCACAAAACACACACAGTAGTCAGTTTTGATACCATTCCGTACTGCAGGGACAGGGCTCCGCCATTCTACAATCAATGTTAGAAGTATAAACCCTGTCTAATGAAACCACAGGAAGTTGGTCTCCATCGCAGGAAGCCAGTCCTAACAGGAAGTTTACATGGTTTTATTAAATAGCCTCAACTTAGGTTTAGGTTTTGATACTGGATTTGTTAGGATTAGGACTAAGGTAATCCCTCAGGGGAGTGGATAAACCAGAATAATTAAATTAGGTTTAGGTATAAAATTCACTTACTAAGATTTCCTTATTCTCAGTCTCCGCATATCATACAATAATAAACAATAATGCTTTTTTTTTTTAGCAGCACCTTTCGAGCTCACCTTACAAATTAAGATTTAAAACAGCGGCAATAAAACAGATAACACATCATCACAAATATTTAAAATCCATAGAATAGACAGTCTTGAACTGGTGTCTATGTTTAAAAAGATGAAAAAGTGTCAATATTACGGATGTCTGATAGGAGAGAGTTTCAGAGTTTGGGAGCAGAGCGAGAGAAAGCTCTGCTCTACTGAGGCAAAAAGATAGTGGAAAGATGGATTGAAGAAAAAGATCTATGGGAGTAAGAGGAGGAGGTGACAGGAAGGGGATCAGATAAGTAAAGGGGGATGGATGACCTTTAATGTAAACACAAGAATTTTGAACTGAACTCTATATTCGACTGGAGGCCTGCAAAGTTGCTGTAAAACAAGGGTGATGTATTGAAATGAAGATGTGCCCATAATGATTTCAGTTGTGGATCAGCTGGAGCTTATGGAGAGTTTTTTTTGTATGAGATCAAAGCTTTGGTCTCATGCAAATGGAGCATCATCAGTCAATACGAGAAAAGAAAATACTATAAATGAGTATGGAGGCAGAGTGAGGGGGCAGGGAAGGAGAGAGGTGTTTAATGTTACAATGATGGAAAACAATTTATATAATGGATTTGAGACGTTTAACATAGATAGCTATCAAGAATGACACCTAGATACTTAACCTGAGGAGAGGGGAAAACTGTGGTGCTGTCAATGGAAAGAGAGAAAATAATTTGGATAATCTGACATAGTTCCTACAAGGAGAAACAGTTTTGCCACAGTTTAACTTCAGGGATTTGGGGTAAAACTAAATTTTATAACGGACACAAACAAATTGAGGAGGGAAGGTAGAAGCACAGAGTTAGGCTTGCAAGATATGTAGAATGAGGTGTCATCTGTGTAGCAATAAAAACGAATTCTAAACTTAATGAAAATATTTCCAATCAGAAGAAGACAAATGATGAAGTGCAGAGGTTTAAGGATAGAGCCCTGAGGTACACCGGAAGTTACAGAGGAGGGACGGAAACTTTATGACTTGGGTTGGACAGACTAAAGTCATTCAGTTACTAAGCCAATAAGAAGAAATTTCTGATTTGAACTCTTGTTGTTTGCGTTTTAAACACCAGTCAGGGTTCATTAAAAAAGGGTTGAAATCACAGTATAAGTAAAAAGTCTGACAGAGAGTTAAACAAAATTAGATAAATGTATACAGACAAATTAACTAACTGGAAATGTGTACATCCAGAATGGGCACCCTGGAAACCAGTCCTGCTATTTGAGTGCAAACTTTCTTTTACATGTATTACCTAAATATAGAAACTGAAAAATGCTGTAGCTATTGACTTAACATATATCAGACAAATATGCTCGGTCTCATTGGATTATTGTATTTATAGGTATGTCTTTGCAGAATTTCTTGGGTAGGGCAGGAAGCAGGATAGACTCTGGACAGATCCTTAATCTTTTAATAAGCTAGCAATCATTAGCAAAATTTGCTACAAATTTTGCGCTGTAAATTATATGTTATTTTTTTCCATGATTTGTTGTAGATGTTGGTAGCTGCAGCAAAGAATCATCTCCTCTTGCACTTACAGAGTGTAAGAGTGTCTTACAGAGTGGAAGAGGAGAAGTCTCTGACCAAAGACTAAAGTTGTATAGCAGTCTGATAAGGATGCCAATGGTTTTCTATACATTTCTTCGTTTTATGAAGAATAATTTCTTCATAAGATCATCCTAAGAGCTTCTAGGGTGTTCCCAGAACCCCGGATAAATATATCCTGGCAATAGGTAAACCTGCAATATGTAACCTGCAAAAGTGGCCTAGAACAAGGTAAAGCTGATAAACTAATTAAGGACTTAGAATTAGCCATGTGCAATTAGCTTAATATGGTTAATGACAAAAAGGGCCAAGGAAGTGCTAAAAATGCTATAACTAACAATGATGTGTAACTTTAGCCAATTAAAATGACCCCCACATACTCGAGATGACTGTGTGTATACTATGAGCCCGCTGTGTCTTCTGTACGTTTCATCCTCTGTAATTGAACTGACCTATCCTTACATTTCTTATGACAAACACCTTCATTTCACCCAATGGCTTTGCGTCATCAGAGGAGATTGCCTCCTAAGTTTGAAAAAGCATAAAAATGAAAGTCTAACTGGGGAGATTGTGCTGTTTCTTCTCCCTCTGCACACCTATGAGTGAGCTGGAGAGAGCAGCTGAGGCAGAAGGAGAGCAAACTTGCGACTAGCTGCTCAAAGCAGTACATCACTGCAAACTACCTGGGGAGAATTGTCATTTCTATGTCGCATTTAAAAATCAGTATTGCATAATTAAGAATAGTGAGAATATATGAGTTTTTATTTAATTTCAAATAAGATGTATTGAAACTTCCAGTGCGAATGTTAACTGTAGAGATGGTCTCATTTCTAAACCAAAGAAGTTAATCTGTGTCCATTTTAATCCCAGTACAAATCAGTTTCTATGAAGGCCCTAGAGGCTTGTTACATAAGCTAAACAACATCTGGAAGAGGTTTAAAGCAGGGTAAAGTTTTAAAACAATGATCCAAAGCTTTGATCAATAACCAAGAACACTGAAAGATTATGTAGCAACAGCAATCCTAATAAAACATGACATCTCCCCTTTTACATGTAATGCCATTAGGCTAGTTTGGAACTGATTGCTTTACCAGTAAGGGAACAATTTTAAATCAACCAGATATAGGATCCGCAAAATAAGTAATGAAAGTGTGAATAACAAAACAAACACTGTAGGAGGTTTACACCGGCTGTATTAAATAACAAGGTTTAAAAAATATAACAATATACATATTTAACAATATGTTATACATTCAAAAATGTATTTAATTATAGAATTAATATAACACGGTAGAATCCAGCCGCCCACAGTGTCCCAGATGCTGCAGTACCAGAGGGTAAGCAGGAAGGCTAAGAGGTCCAGGAGTCAGAAGCCCACTAAGGCATACCGATGAGAACAGGAAAAAGCTTGTCCAGAGTTACAGGAGAGGTTACAGAGAGTTGAGGCAGAACATTCAGATGAGAACAGACAAGCTCAGTAGTTGAGAGGCAGAACAGGGCAGGATCTCATGAACACTAGAGTATGCTAAAAACTCACTATCTCCACTGAGCCAAGACAGGACTAGGGCATGCTCAGGGGATAACAGGCAGAACAGGAACACTACGAAACACTAACCCCCTCGAAAACAAGAACATGGCTAGAGTAGAGCATCAGCAATGATCTCACATCAATAATCTTGTCGTGATAGCTGGGACTGAGCCGTATATAAAGAAGCAGGAGCAGGTGGGTTAGAGGAGTGGTAATTGGAAATGGGGCAGAGTTAGGCAGGTGAATGAAATAAGCAATAATGCCAGCTCTCAGAGCGATGATCACAACGTTTGATGGGGGGAAAAAACCTATTAAGTGGATGATTTAATATTTTGGGGGTTTTGCAAGGTGAAGATCTCATCTGGATATTTTAACAAACAACAAAGCAAGACCCTGGCACGGTCTGTTGGGTAAAATAGCAGTTTAAAGGTCATATGGATTACATACACATCTGGCCAGTAGGTGAAAAATGGAGTTGGACTTTAGGAAAAAGGTTATCTGGTCTAAGAAGATCAAACTATAAATGGTTGTTGTCTGCAGCACCTCTCCTAACCTTCATGCAATATTCCAACTGTAAAACATGGCAGGGATAATGGAAGCTAGTCAGAGACAGTAAAATACAGGGAGTAAATCTGTCAGTGGCAGCAATGGAAACTTAGACTGTTGTGGAGGTTAACCTTTAAGCAGAAAAATACTCTTAATATATAAATATATAATTAGAGTTACAATTCAATTTTTAGGATCAAAGGATATGCAGCAGAGTTTTTTGTTGTACAGTAGTTGCTGCTGGTTGGGGGATATATATATATATATATATATATATATATATATATATATATATATATATATATATATATATATATATATATAAGTTTAAGGTTGCAAAAGATGACTATATGTATGTGAAAAAGTTAAACTGGTATACAGAGTTTAGAAGGGCGCTGTGTTGTCTGTGCACTGCTCAGCTATAGGACTGCAAGCTGTCTGCTGCAAGATGACTCACCATTGTCTGTAATTAGTCCCAAATTGTGGTGTCACCAGAAAATGTGCCGATTAGATTGTTAGAGGGAAACACAGGGATGCAGTCATTAGTGATGACAACTAAAAGCACCGAGAAGGGAAGAGAAGGGAAGAGATATTTGGACAAATCTTCCTCTGTTGTGGCATTTTTTAGGTGCTCAGCTTCGTCTTTGCAGATAATAGATTCTCCAGATGTCTGTGTAAATTCTCAGTCATCAGGATCATAGCAACCACAAAAAAGTCTTAAATGAGTTTTTCAGTGATGTTTCGACAGGTGTCGAAATGTCTTCAGAAAAATTGAGCAAAACTCTGGTTGCCTCCCATTTAAGCCTGTTTTGTGGATTTTCCAAATAAACAATGAGAATTGGGATTCAGATAAAAAGTCTTTTGTACTTTTAGTTTCTTACGAAACCTGCAGAATGTTAAACTTCTCCCTGTGTTGTTCATGGACAGAAGTGATTTTTTTTTTTTGGTTTCCTTTCTTTTCGCTGTTTGGTCTTGACAACCTTCTTCACAGCAACTGAACCTCTTGGCTCGAAGTATTTGTTTGACAAGAAAAAAAAGGTTTTTTTTTTTTTTTCCAGCTGATGTGAGTGCATTTTGATTTCAAAAGATGATGAAGGCTGCATCTGTTTCTTTCATTGCCAAACAGAAGATGAGAATAAAGTAATTTATAATGATCATTCTGTTAATTAGATTGATAGCTTTCAATTGGACTCCTTCACAGCTAAAAATGGGCTTAACGGCTCTTCTGATATCATGTATTGGATCATTTAGAGACACTGGAAGATGTAGGTTAAGCATGTTTATTAAATGATGGAAAGGGGTATCTTACTTTCTCAGAACTGAAATGCTTCTTAAAAATCTCACATAATGGTTTCCAGCAGATTTCAAAGAATTAATAATTGTTTCCTCCCTTGTACTGTTTAAATGATTCTGAAAATCAATTTCTTTGGTTGGAACTCAATAACACATGTAAGTGTAAATCTCACCTCCTAGATGAAATAATTACGCCTGACCGGTTGCTCAGGGTGTGCTGGAGGGATAAAAAGATGGGTGTGATTTTGTTACACAAATTGCCCACTAGGGGTCACTAAAGTCTCATAAAACTCTTTTTTTTTTGTGGAAGGAGCATTTAAGTTGAAAGAAAAGTCACGAGTCTGGTATTTATAAAATAATAAAATCCAATCATCCAACTGCTGCTACTTATCCGTCAGAATCATGGGTGGGTGCATGGTGTCCATCTCCAGCAGTCAATGGGTGAAGGGCAGAGCACACCCTGGACAGGTCACAAATCCATCTCTGGGCAACAGACTCACAACCATGTATAAAAAAAATAAAATGTTACAAATTTAAGGTTAATCCAAACTTCAAAATTTCAACTGACTTCAGATCAAATAGAATCACAGCAAATATGAATATGATTCATTTTTACTAAGCACCTGCTGTAAATAAGAATAAGGGAAATCAGGAGCCAAGCCCTTGCAGCCAAGGGAACACATGTTGGGCTCCAACAATTGTGTGCAAATATGTGCATCAGAAGAAGCCTGAAGTAATCGTAATAGCAGGACAACACTGCCACCTAGTGAAGAAGCTTCAACATACCCCTTTTGGATCTTGAGGCAACTCTTTGAAGCCACATATTACTGTTTTGTTTTTTTATTCCTTTTTTTCCTCTTCCAACCAGAGTGCCTCATTCCACATCCATGTGGAGTCCTGAACATTGTTTTGGGAAAACTGCACAAATTACTTCTAATGTCTTTTTGTTTTTTTACCCCACAATAGTTGTGAAACAGAACTTTATTTAGCCTAAAATGGGATGGAATGAGGCACAGGTGGACTCCATTTGTGAATTTGATGACTTCCAAAGGCAGTAAGGGTGCTTGACACTAAAAAGATGTTCGATTAGAAAAAAAAAACAATAAAAAAGGACAAAAGACTATCTCTTGAAAGAAAACTTCAAACTATCTTGATTCTGATATTTTTTACATTCTTTAAAACCTTGAGTCTGGGCTATTATATTAGAATATTTATTGCTATTTCAGGTGAATTAATAGATTGTTCCAGTATATCATGAATACACAGACAAACCAATAGCCATAAATCAAAGGTTCTTTATTTATATGATGTAGATCTAGAGTTCTTGAGGTTCATCAATGATTTCCAACATTTCTCAAAATAGTCTTGCTGTAGGCTCATATCTTTAATCACTTTAATCTACAGTATTCTTCTAAAGTGGGCACTTATGTCAAACCTCCATTTATTGCTGATTATCTTTTCTCTTCCACTTAACATACTAAATATACCTTTTGCTAATCCCTCCAATAATGTCAGATACTCTTCACAGAAACATACTTGAAAATTCTAAGAGCACACTGATTTCAAAGACCTCCTCAACCCTCAACAACAGCCTTAGTCTTACTCTATCATGAAGACAGTTTCTGGAAAAGCACATATGACCATGATGTGGTCTGCCTTTGAACCTTTTGGGGTGTTTCAAAAATTTGCTGCATATTTTCCACCAGTTTGAATGTTTGCCCTTTCTGAAGGACTCTCCCATAGAAGTTAGTTCAGTCTTTGGAATTTGGACTTTTATTTATATTGTTTTTGCATTTCTGTACTGTTATTATTTGTGCAACCTGACTTGATTCCCTCCTTTTCATTCTGGCTGGATATTTGACCACTCGTCTTGGTCACAGAAGTTTGTTAAAATTGATAGGTCTGCTTTAAAGGATAGCGTACACATTTTCCACAAGCTTGAGAAAAGGCCTTGGAGAATTCCCTCCATAAGGTTTTTCTGTTTCCGAAATTGGCCGGCCTACTGATGCGTGTTTGAATCACACCCTTGTTTTTAAACAGAGAGTGTGTAATGTTGAGGCAACTAGCAGTCGATTTAGGAAGCAGACAAATTAAGTGGCAATCTCTCTTTATTATTTTATTAACTTTGTGCAACAGGCAATGCAAATCAGGTCTACAGGATGGAGCTGTCACATTAAGGCCAACATGGGCTGTTCAAACATTCTCATCACTGACTACTTTATTGTGGATTTGGGGCTTACCTTGTGGAGTTGCGGCCTAGTGTTTAGGGCATAGATCCTGGCATCCTGAGGTTCTGGGTTCGAGCCCCACTCCAACAGACTGCCACTTGGGGTCTCTGAGCAAGACCCCACACTGCTCCTGATTATGGCAGCCCACTGTTACCCAAGGGGATGGGTTAAATGCAGAGGTAAGTTTCTCCAATGTGAAAACAATAAAGTTCAATTACAAAAAAAAAATTCTTCTTTCAAATGAAAGAGTTACAGTCACCAACTCTGGGATTTAATGCCATCTGCTCAGAAAGAGGACGTTCTATGATCGCAATGATAACTAGAACTTCTTGATCAACTATATATTCTGTTCAGAAGTAAATACATGGTGGCCTAATTTCAAGCCCTGTATTCTGCAAGAAGGTCCTGGGTCTTTCCAGAGTTTTCATGTTCTCCCTTTGCATGTGTGTTCTATCCAGGTATTCTGGCTTCCTACCACAGTCCAGAAACATGACTACGGTATTAGGTTAACTGGCATCTCTAAATTGCCCTTGGGTGTGAGTGTATGTGGTGCATTGTTTTATGTATCTGGGATAGACTGGTACCTGTCATGGGTATACTCTGCCTTTCGTCCACAGACTGCTGGAGATAGGCACCAGCTCCACCGTGACTCTGACAGATAACCAGGAAGAAATGGATGGATGTACATTTGTCTTGTTTTTCTAAGATCAACAATTGTTATAAATTGGTGCTATATAAATTAACTTAAGCAGCTTGTAGGGTTAACAAAATAAAAATAACCAGGGAGCTTAAGTGTGAATGTATGCAGCTTTGGGGAAAAAAAAGCCATGGGCTGTGAAGAAAAGCTAACTATGCTGCCATTCCAGCACCTCTCCTTGACCCCTCCAAACATGCTTTTCACTATAGCCTGTAGTCAAAATGGCGAAACACATGAATAAACTATGCTTCTTGAACTGTTTGGGTTTTCTAACGGTTGATGAAAAGTACTCAGAAACAGATAAGTAAATCAACAATTCTTAGCTCTATATCGACTTCCTTAGGGTTTCATATTGTTTAATTAGCACTGTCCACAAAGTTAGAGATGACTATTAGCGGTTAATGTTAAGACTTATTTTCTGACTTCATTCAAATTGTTTTTTCTTTAACCTGAGGGCAGCAGCTTGGGTCTTATTTCAGACTTTGGTGAAGTAGTGTCCAGTGAAATTGTATTAAGGTACTTTTTTTTTAACTAGCGACATTGGAAACAATAGGAAAGGCTGTCTACTCAGTATAGTCCTTCTACTCAGGAATGCTTAAAAGTCCTACATTAACCCCAGTTATAAACCAAGCGCTTTGTGACCCAAACAACACACAAGAACAACAAAGAGTTGTGCTATTTTGAAGTCCTTGTTTTGTTTATTTTTTTCTTTACATTGCTGTCCACATGATCTTTTCATCATAACAAGCAAGTGTCCTAGAAACCCCACAGCCACCAGGACTAAAATCATCACACAGTTTCACTTTCACAAAAGTAGGGGTAAGAGCTTACAGAGGAGGAGGTGTGGGGTGACTACGGGCCTTAGGGGGAAAGGTGGTGTTCAACAGCATCAACAACCTCAGAACAGAAGGAAGAACCTGTCAGTCTGCAGCATGTTGGGTACAAACATGTCACTCATATATCATTAGCATAACATGGCATAGAAAGAAAGCATCCAAGCTGACAGAGCATCAGAGGAGTAAAACTGTGTGTGTCGATGGAGGAGGCATGAGACACAGAGGGACGCCTGTAGAGACGGTTGAATTTTTTTGAGAACAAAGTAAATTTTTCTATGTATTCCTAACATTGTGTGCTGTTTTAGAAGTTCAGCACAGTTTGGAGTCTACACAATAAAATAATTCAAAAAACATGTCAGCACAGTTTTCAATAATAGCACCAGGTTGCCATGAGAGACGGCTGAAGAGTGTAAGATGTTTGTGGTTTGTAGCTAACGCTACAGCCAGAACCAACCAAAGGAGTGGTGAGAGAAGGTCCAGAATTAGTGGATATTATTATCAATCTATTCTGTGTTTAATTCAGGGGCAAAACAGCTTGTGGTTTATCCAGTAATGTGATGTGAGGGGTGTTTAAATCATTTTTCAAAAAATCTCTCAAATCAGATTCACGCCTATAGCAAAAGTCATACGACTTAAACTTAGCAGCTTCAGCATAAATGCTGTCATAAAGTCAAAATCCCAATTAACAGCTCTTGGTGTTAACATGATCTTGTTAGCTAGCACGCCATGTTTTAAATATTAATATTAGCAGCAGTTAAATATAACCTATGGAAGTAAAGTCAGCCCTATACTGCCCGCATGGTAACAATATACCTATGTTACCATGCAAGCACTGTAGCTATCACCTTGGAGATTACATCACCCTGACTTCCCACTTGTGAGGTAAATCGAACGGGCCATTACGATTAGCTACCGCTAATATAAAGTATTTAATTGGCAATAGCCAAATATTATTCAGAAATTTAGCATTACAATGCATGTATGCACATAAAAAAACCTGCTAACATGGTACCTGTAGTGTTCATCATTATAATTTAGCAAATTTAATTGCCATTTAATTGTCGCCATCCATGTCCATGTTTCTGATATATCAGGCTTTTTTATTGTTCAGTTTCAGTACAACTTTACAAATTTGCCCTAGATAACTTTAATTAAATATCTACATAATGGCCTTCTATTAATTGTCTCATGTCTTCCCAAAGAAACATATGATTTTGACACTCATTCGTCCTTTGATGAATTTTCTTTTTTAACAGGCGCCTCCATTAGGTGTCTCATGCCTCACCGAAAGCAACACAAGATGTCAGTCAAACTACATTAGCTCATGTCTATGTTCAAGCATAAAGTAATAGTGCTCAGCCCTTAGGCACCTAGTTACAGATAACACTAAAAAGCAGTTGACAACAAGGTAAGAACTCTAAAACATTAGAATATTTAAGATATTGATCTTTTTTGCCTTTATAGAGGGCTCAATCGAGTTGGATAGGCCCTATGAAAGCACAAAAATCTGGCACCTTTGAATCGGTTAATCCTGGCTATTTTACATCTTTTTTTATCTTACATCCTTCACTTACCTCAACAAAAAATAAACAATAAAATCAAAATATCAGTACAACTTCTGTTGGTTCAGGCACATAAAGAGTGGAAATGAAGGAGGGATTTTCATGAGTAGAAAACAGTCTTTATGCAAAAGCAGCAGTTGGTTGATGGAGGACGGCTGTGAGGAGGACAAGAAATGTTCACCTTAGTAACGCAGAAATGCAAAAAAAATGGATAATCAGTCACTTCCCAGCCATGACGGATATCACAAAAGGAATAATTAGGGACATTAAGACATGGGCAAGGTTTGACAGTGAAACTTTCTTTATCAACCGTAACTCCAAACCACCGTTTCTGCAAAGCATGTATGAAAATTGAGAGGTGAAGCACTCTGCTTTTTCCAGCTTGACTTCATCTGTGGCAAAGCCACAGGTGGAAAACTACTAGATATACTGCGGTGAGAAACAAATAAACAAACATGGATAAGAAAATCTCTTTAATTATTTCAACTCTTAAGGCAGCCTTCTATATAAAAACAAGACAAAGTAAATATTTTTTGACCTGGCTGCAACTCTGTTAAGACCGTTCAATTTGGTATCCATTCTCCATTCTAGCCACAACAAAAACAAAAGAAAGAGACCAACTGAAATACAGCAACTTGCCTAAACTTTACTTTTTCTGTTGTCTGACTCACCTGAAACCTTAACAAAAACAGCAAAGCAAGTAATAAAAGAACATGGAATAAAAAAAAAAGTTCAATATATATAAAAAATGAAATAATGCTGTCAAAAGTGCTCAAAAGCAGTGTGTTGTTTTTTTTTTCTTGATTTTTGTTTGCTTATTCATTTCTAACTGGGTTCGATCGAGGTTTGGGAAACTGGAAAGTTGGTGGGTAAGAAATCTGCAAAGGAGGAAGTGTCGGGGTCAATGCTGAACAACTGAGTGGCTGAGGTGAAGGAAGGGGTTCAGCTTCATGTGTTATGGCATCTCCTCTCCACCTGATCTCACCAGCTGAACCCCTCCTATGACAAATTTCCTCCTCGGCAGGGCACAGGGTGGGGGTGTGGCGGTGGAGCTTTAACCCAGACTGGTGATGTTGGCTCTACCACCTGGGGGCGCAACAATGCGCTGGGTGTTCCTACGGGGAATGTTGTCATCAATCTGAGCGCCTGTGGGGACAAGTGAAAGGTTTATTTGGACGCATTCTTCAAGTTTAATCTGCAGTTTTTAATTAGACCATTTGAAGGATTCCTCAGCATTTATCATGTAAAATCCAAATATCTTCAGAGTTCCTCATGTTGAGCATTTTTTTAGTCAGTTAATTTTGGTGCATATACAAAAATCCACCATTACTTTACAGCGGCAAGACTTTAAAAAAGGAACTGGGAATTACAATGCAGAAAAGGATGAAAGAAAAAAAAAAGAGATGTATGGAAATTTGTGCTTTAACATAGTTAAGTGGGTTGGAAATAAACACAGAAATATGCATCTTAACCCTTTAAAGCCCGATCCAAGAATAAAACAAAACAGAAAATTACTTTTTTTTGGTTTGAAGTCCTTATTTGGCCTTCAAACCAAAAATACATTTTTGATATTAATAATTTATTACTATGCGATAAGTCAAGATTATTTTTTGTGTAGTCTTCTGCCCTCTGTTATCAGGTATATCTGATTGTGTGCAATAGGATTTTGAGCAAAGTTTTTACCATTAAATTATGCGTCAGATGCAAAACATTTCAGAAACCGTATGTATCAAATATGACACATTTGGCATTACAGGGTTAAGAGAACATTGGAGCTAAAGGTCAGTTTTCTTGACTAACCAGAAAGACTGAAGCCAGACTGGTGAAGATTGCGGACAGGCTGGTTGGGTTGTTTGGCAGGTGAGGTCTTGGCAGATGAAACGGGTGTCATGGTTTTTGGGGTTACGGAAACCTCACAGACTGGACCGTCATAAAGTCCCCTGGGTACACCTCTCAGCTCAGCCAGCTGTGGTAAGAGAAATAACATACAACATTCAGATCAGAGCAAACCAAAACTAAGACTTTTCCCCACAATGTAAACACACTGGATAGAGCTTTCACAATAATGTAAACATTTTAAATTGAACTAAATGATTTTCATTATCAGAATAGTGGCTTATCAGCTTTATAAGCTCTTAACAATTACCAGTATGATAAAAACAAACAATCATCAGTAAGAATATTAAGGACTTTAGCACTTTACCCTGCTGCGAGCCTTTATCCTCTTGTAGACGTAGTCAGGGAAGGGTTTGCGGGCAACGAAACGCCCAGAGCCCTCAGTGGCATGGAGAACCCCCTCCTCCAAGACAATCTTACCCTGACTGATGACCACGAGAGGCCCGCCACGCACCTCTAAACCTTCAAAGATGTTATACTCTACAGTCTGAAAGAAAAATTATTATTTTGAAAAAAGTTATTTTGAATGAACTTCAATATTTTTTATTTACTTAGCTAAAAGGACAAGGTAGAGTTGACACTTTCTGACCTTCCTCTCTGCCATTTCCAACAAATAAACCCCAAAAGGAGCTTAAAAAAGAGAAATACATTGATTGATCACCTTAATATAGATGTTCCCTTTTATCATCCATCATGAAATCCATCATGGACATCAATGATGGACAACACCTCTCACCCCCTGCACCAGACTGTAGAGGAGCTGAGCAGCTCTTTTAGTTAAAGGCTTAATTGAACTTTGTTGATCTCACATTGGAGAAATCTACCTCTGCATTTAACCCATCCCCTTGGGGAGGAGTGGGCTGCCATCGTGGGGCAACCAGGGAGCAGTGTGGGGTTGCTCAGAGAGCCAGAGTGGCAGTCTGTGGGAGTGGGGCTTAAACTCAGAACCTTTAGAATTCCAAGCTCTATGCCCTAACCACTAGGCTTGTACACCCCGTTTGTAAAAAGCACTATCATAGGTCACTGCATTGCGACACTATAACTGCAATAACTAATATGCAATTGCTATCTAATACCCTGTGCAATAACCTGTTCAATAAGAGACTTCAGCTGTTATAATTATCTTACCACCTCACTGTTCTTTACTTGGTACCACTTTAATGTATAACGCCAAATCCAAATGTGAATAAGTCACCTTAAATGTACATAATGCACCTTAAATCTCTGCCTTATTTCTTTCTTTTCTTTTTCGATCCACTGTATATATATGGACGCATTGTGAAAATATCCTATGTACCTTTTCCTCCTTTTGGCACCTTCTTTTGACTATTGAGCCAATGTGACCAGTGAATTTTCTCCACTGTGAAATCAATAAAGTCTATCTTATTTTATCTTATTAGGACTATATAAGGCCATATCATAACTCATTATCCCTTTATTAGTTTACAGATTTAAACTCTATTCTGAGAACAAAATGGAATAACCTTGCAATTACAGCTTGAACAGAACTTTTAAGCAAGACCAAGGAGTATATCCGAGTTGTATTCTTTTTACAGCAGTAAACAGGAGTCTAATGGATCAACTAGTAAATCAGCTACCTAAATTAAAAACTATTTAGGTTAACATCTACAAAAGTTAGCAACTGCCTAAACTAGCAGTATTTTATGGCAGTTGGCAGATTAAATGTAGTGCATTAGCACCACCAACTGAAATGGAGAACAAGGAAACAGGAGGATAAATTCATACCCAGAAAATAAAAAATATAAAAAATAAATAATAATTTATCAAACTATTTAAATAAACTCAAATTGAATGAATAATAAATCTAATTCCTCCTCATAATTTTTAATTTGTCTTTATGTTATCGTCACTCTGCCAGTTTCTAATGGTCCTACTTGTTTTCCCATCATACTTTCCCAGTTTAAATCTCTCACTTCAATGTACTTTTCTGCAGTTTTCACTGTTATTTAGATTTTGGGGGGGGGGGGGGGGGGTTGTCTAAGCAGCACAATTGATAACTTTCACCATGAAAAGGAGAAAATCATTCTTTTTTTAGAATCGAGTCTTGCAATTTTGCGGCACTCTTGCAAAGGTTAACTTCCAACGCTACCAGCTAAGAGGCACTTAGGCTAATATCTTTTGGCAGTACTTAACAGCTACTCCAACTGACAGTTATCAAAAGTAATGGCTACTTATTGTAACAGCTACAAAGGCTAGGAACTATCTAAACTAACATCTACTGCTTTTAAGTAGCTGTCATCTGTACTCCTAAATATTTCTTTCTAAATTGTTCACAGTAAAGATCACTCCATCAGCTGATAGAAAAGAGAATTATTCTACTCAACTCTACTTTAACAGTGCTCAAAACTCTTCCTTTAACTGTTTTATGGAGTTACACAGTGTTCCCTGTGGTTCAATGCTAATAAAAAGAGCTGATTGTATGGATAAGAGGGATAAGCTGATGGGAAACACAGTCGTTTATTCTTATCCCAACAGAGGAGAAGGCCTGCTCATTAAAGGGCGTTTTGAGTTTGCGTGTGTCCATTATGAAAGCTTTATAAATTGCACTTTCCTAAAAGCTACTGTAGCTAAGGGTGAGGTCATGGCAATCTGGCTAACTTTATCCCAATATGAGATCAGCAGCAGGATTAGCCATCCCATTACTCAAATAGTTGTATACATTACTTGTCCCATGGAACAAGAAGAAATTGAAGGACATAACAGGATTAAATGAGCATCCACAGCAATGGGCTCTCTGTTTTACTAATACATACACAGACATTCAGCCTGCAAACAATCAGACGATGATGTGTTTCAGTTCTCTGGCAGATTTTATGAATGACATCACTCCCTTGACACCATGAGAGGCCCACACCCTGTTTAGCAGTTAGACAGCCAAAAGTCTTCCCAACCACCGAGAAAGGGGACTAACATCCCCCTTCCTCTGGCTGACACTGATTAGAAAAAATGAATGGGAACGTACAGAGTTGTGGCTCTTGGCAGAGATGATCTTCGTTACGTCAGGGTCCCAGAGCACAAGGTCTGCATCCGAACCCACAGCAATGCGGCCCTTGCGGGGGTACAGATTGAAAATCTTGGCTGCATTGGTACTGGTCACGCCCACAAACTGGTTTTCGTCCATCTTACCAGTCACCTGGAAGGAATGAGAGCTGAGCATGAGAACCGAGCAGGGGTCCCTTGATGCTTTAGTCTATTTATGTTCCATGTTTGCTACATCATTCCTGACCAATTGTTTCACTGCTCTAATTTTTTCTGCCTCTTTCATGACACATACAACACACTTGTCCCAGATGATAGACATTCTCTCCTCTGTGCCATTGACGCCCTCAGGAATCAAGGTGAAGTCATCTTTCCCCACAGCACGCTGGGCAGTGTTAAAAGGACAGTGGGCACTTCCGGTCACTTGCAGGTCTCCACTTTAACGATTGATAAGGAAAAAGAAACATTTAATGAGAAAATAGTGAAATGAGTCTTAACGTGGAAGATCTGATCCAGTTTTTTTTACCAGGACAGCAGGGAGTTGAGATAGTCTGGAGTGGCCGGGTCAGGGCTCAGGGGAGGAGATGTGACGTAGGCTGCAGCCTTGGCCCAATTCTTACTCCAGTAGTGTGAACCATCAGTTCCCAGGCTAGCAGTGATTGGCTCTCCGTAGACAACAGTACCTGTAAAATGTTTGAAAAAAAAGCTACTGATTAGACATGCTACAAGTATGAAAACCCAGGGTTTTAAACAAGAGATGGTCTTTACTAAAACCTGGAAGCAACAACTAAAGTCAATTCAAAAATACTTAATTGATCCCAAAGTATATTAAATGTTAAAACTCATTAATAAACTGAAAAACATATTTTTTTAAGTAAAAATTATTTACCAACTTTATAATTTATTGATATGTTCTATATTTGCTTAATCTAATGTAAAATAGGTGATCATAGTATTAAGTATATAATATAATGATATGAACAGTATATATGCCCTTTTATATATTTTTGTAAAGACCCAAACATGCCTCTATTTAATAAGAATTCAATTGCTAAATAAATATTTAAGGCATGATTTTGAAAGTATATGGATACATACATTCTGTCCTTTATCAAGCTATATAATACTTAATGATGAAATGATCCCATAATATTTGTGTTCAAAATATTTGAAATAATAATATTACATTTTGTAAGTAATTTTCTGTTTATTAATTTTATAGCTCTGTGTTCTAAAAAGGAACAAAGAAATACAAGAAAATCTTAAGTTGTTTAAATAATCTTTTCTAAAAAATACAATAAAAAAAATACTCTAAATATACGTTTATGTAATGCATGCATTAAACATCTTAAATATTTAAGCCATACATTGTAAAAATAGAAATTCTGTAAATTTCAGGGTTTTTTGGGTTTTTTTTTTCTATGACCAGTGCAAATTTAGAATAATATTGACTTGGTTAAACTGGCATTACGGCCTTGGCCAAACTGCTACACCCTAAAGGTTTTCATCAGCTTTCACACAGCATCCATCTTCTTTTTAACACATTTGGTTAGCAATAAATCACATCAAAGGATGAATAAAAGCCAGGCAAGGAAAATTGGGCTTGAGCTCCTCACCCTTCTTCCTCGCCTGTGCGATGACATCAGCGGCGCTCTTGCTCATCACCTTGGTAACGTAGAGTGGACAGTTGGTCTGATTGGCCACAGTAACCGCACGGTTTACAGCTTCTGCCTCCACCTGGAAAATATTAGAAGGGTTTTGCTAAACACATTTATTAAGCGATGCGGTCCTCAGACCTTTCCTGACCGATACAGAATTCATTTTTCCTTTTTCTTCCAACTTGGAGTTTTAGTTCTTCGATAGAAATAGCAGTTTTAATCTCATAGAAACCAAATGATTTATAAAATTATTCCTATTTATGTATAAAAGCTGAATATTAATTGTATTAAATTCAAGAAAAAATGTAAAAAAGTTTTTTTTAAGTTGAAAATGGTGTGATGAATGGGATGATAAACAATATAGACCCCACAGCTCATTGTAGACCTAACATCTAGTGTTTCAAAACCACATATATCATCATTTTGGAGGGGATTTCATGTGACGGAGCACCATCAAGTACGTCTCTGTTGTTGACTGGAATGATAGGGACATGTATGTTTTGTTTTTTTCCCCAAATCTTGCATATCTTTGGGGAAAGATATACTTTTTAAGGCAACTGATTATCCCTGACTTTATTTAGGTGTATCAGACTTAGTACAGATGAATACAAATGAAATAAAATAAAACATTTCTAGTCTAATTTCTGGTCTGATCACAATACCACATTTAATAATCCAGATTAACACAGCCAGAACATTAACATTCTACTTTTTTTCCCCAGGCAGAGTGGAGTTATTAAGAAAGAAAAGGGAAAATCTGAAAGAAGAAGAAACTAAATGTTTTAGCAACAACACAGTGTGTTATCTTTATAACAGATGTCCTGATGAAAAATCCCATCCTTTGTTTTGGCATCTTGTTTTCACATGCAGAGAGAGGAATCCAACGACTGTAAAACTGTCAAACACTTTCTACCAAGCTGTGAAAAACTGGAGGGGGTCAAACAGTCATGTAACAGAGCAAGAGGCTTAAGCGCTGGAGGCTTTCCTCCAACTGCTATATAGAACTGGACCCACCTCCTCTGGATGGCTCAACACATGTCCTTCAGGCCCAGTGATCCCCTGCTCCAAAATCCGCCTCTGCTCCTGAAAACACATGAGCACAAACAAACACACTGGAAATGTGAATTGTTGAGTCATGTACAGGTGTTCCTGATCAACAACTTTGGCAATAAAAAACAGTCACTGCTTTGACCCCTATAACCGCTTGTCCTCATCTGTTTTTAATTATGAGCATCCCATGCATGGGGTGGGGGGGTGCATTACAGCCTCCGTTCTCCATGAGTGACCAACAAGCACAAACCTTAGACAGGCAGTTTATTCCGCTTAATATTAACGTAAAAGTCCATTGTTGTACCTCAGCAACGATGTCCCCGTTCTCGGCGTGAACCTGGGCGATGGCTCCCAGATCTCGGATCACGCTAAACACCTCGTACACCTGGATCAAAGAAAATGATATGGGCACATATTCCAGTTGTGAATACACTTCTCCACCTTGTCGAGCAAAAAGTCTCAGGATTTAGTCTTTGTACATCCACAAACATTAATAACTTATGTGTGTTTTTAACAAAACGTGCTGGATTTTGAAGATGGAGGACGGCGCTTGCATGTTTGCAGCTCAAGCTGCAGAAATGCCTTCCATATCAGCTAGCTTTAGCCTTCAGTAGAATAAAAACAAAACCATTCTCTTTGAAAATCAAGGTTTTAAACGGTGAAATGTCTTTGTTTACAGCAGGTTAGTGAGTTCCAGTGTGACACAGCCCAGTCTTATCACTGAAACGTGTCCCTGAACATTCATTCAACTTAAACAGAAAACAAGCGGCTACATTTGAGCTGAAAACTACAACAGACTGAAATGTTTTTCCCAAACTTTTATGCAAGTCTTCCACAATCTTCCTGCTAATGCAATATAATGGGTTCACTGAAGGAATTATCACCTTTCTGCTGCCAAACATGCAACAATTCGTCTTCATCAGAATTTAATAGAAACAAAAAAAATGGGTAGCCAGCATTCCTCCCACAGGTGCAAAGACCAACATGGATCTGCTTCAAAGCTGCTTTCAAACAGGATTAATTCATTTCAACCATGACTCAGAATGAGATGTGCAACAAGATATGGCCTTTAGTAACCTCTTCCAAGAGAAGCGGACTCTAGGTTTGAGACAAACCGACACGCACTTTAGTCAGACATGCAGGCCGAGGCATGATTGTTTTTATAAAACATCATCATAGCGTTTCATTTTCCTTATTCATTCTGAGAATGTTGGCAACAAATTTACTAGCAAAAAATATATGAACGCTGATGTTGCTGCAAAGGTTAAACTTAATTCAAGGAGAAATTTCTGTTTAAATCTGGTCTACGAAACAAGCTGAACTGTCACAACATAATTGTATACAGAGTTCATACACAAACATTAGATGTGTCATAATATAGCTTAAAAAGAAAAAAAGATCAGGGGAGATGTAAATGTCATTTGGGGAAATAAAGGAAGTGTACCTGAGCATCGGTAAGCTGGAAAATATCTTTGTATGCCAGGTAGACAAGGAAAGAGTTGACACCTGAGGACATTAAAGAAAGTGAGCAGAAGCGAACGTTAAAGTAGGAAACAAAATTAAGATCTCAGACTCACATTCTTTAACATTAGTAACAGGCTTTGTTTGTGCCAATGAAAGCAAACAGCAAATCAGCCTGAATTAGGTGTTTGTTTGATTACAATGATTGTGCACATTTAACCCCTTTTTTCTTGCTCTTTTACATGTTTTGGGACTTAAACAAAATCTGATTTCTCAAATCAATATATGTCAGATCATATATTTTGCATTATACCCCCTTAGATAAGCTATCTGAGTCAAATATATGTATACGGATTTAGAGACTTAGAGCTGAAAAATCTCAGAAAAACTCCTAAGATATGTAATCGACTCTGCAGGCAGAGGTTTCTATGAGCAAATCCAAGTCTCTGGAGTGACACTGCTCCACTGACTAGAAGGGCTTAAATCTCCATAATACAGCAGAGGAAAAGCTGCTGATACGCATCAGAGGAAGTCAGCTGGGCTGATTTGAGCCCGGACATCTCTCTTTGGGAATTTTCAGGAATTTCAAGGAGAGTTGTGGAGCTGGGATATTAAAACTTAGTAGGCCACAATCAAAAAAACATTATTACTCATAGCAAAAGATATAATTATATAAATAAATAAACAAAAATATACTATGATTTTTTGACTCCTTAATAAAATACTAAGCATATAGCAATCAATTTAAAGAAACAAAGTTTGCCATTTTTTGTGGATGAAAGTGATCTGTTAATCATGTATAAAAAGGGTTGTTTCACATTTCACTGATTGGGGAAAAAAAACAAGCAAGGCATCAATCTTGCAAATTATATTGATTTCAATTTTAAAAATAAAATTTCAAAAGAAAGCACGAAAATGTTTATGTTCAGTAGTAAGAACAGGATTTGTGTCAACTTCTCAATCAGTAGATGTTTTCCTGTTTATGATAATTAGAAAATTAGCAAAAAGTCTATTTAATACATGAGAAATACGATTTATCTCACTTTTTCTGTCAGATTTTAATTTATCGTTGATTATTTTGTCCTAATAAGAAAGAAACAATCCTTGGGCACTTTATTAAAGTTTAAAGCTAACACGATGAGCCAATCCCATGGCAGCAAGTTAATTCTTTCATGAAGCTGGGGTCACAAAGCTGAATTGGTGACATTTAAACTCAGCATCAGAACAGATAAGAAAGTGACTTTTGAAGTTGCCACAGGCTGGCCTGAATTTTTCAGAACCTGTTGATCTTCAGGGATTTTATGCACATTTGTTAAAAATAATCAGACTGGTTTGGGATGATGGAAAGGCAGCAGTACATTAAATAACAATGGATGAGCTACATAAGCAGTAATACAGCACTTCTGTCAGCTGAGAACTAAAAACTTCAGTTTATAAAGGTTCATTGGATAAAAGAGTAACTGACTGCAAAAGTCTTTCCGAGTCAGACCAGTCTGATTTAATTCCAAGATTTCATAATATGGTCAGATTTTAAAATAGACTTGATCCATCATGCCAAGAAGTGGTAGTGATTTCATGGTCTGGGTTATAGTTTCTTGAATCCTCTTATGACCAACTGAGGATCGAAAAACCACAGCCTTTCTTTAGATTGTTTCTGACCACACCCATTCATTAAAGGAGCATAGTGCAAGATCCAGAGTTTTAGCAGAAGCTCGCCCCCTCTGGTGAAAAGATGTAAAACCACCAGTGTTGTAAATGAGCATGGGAGAAAATATCGCCACTGAGACTGCACAGATCTTTTATGTTGAGGCCTAATGTCTTCCTAAGTAGGCAAGTGTGGGTTACCATTTTAGCTTTTTAGCAAAAGAAGGCCAAAGAGCTCTGTCTATTTGTTAAAACCTGCCCCAATATTTACTCTCATTTTATTCGGCCAATAAATTCAGACAAAATGTATATTTTCTTACTCTTGTTTTGAGTCTGACTGCTTTGAGGTAGTTTTGTGGTCATATTTAAAAACTGTACCTTAATGGTGGCAGAATAGGAAGAAATTAGGCAGGTGAACGAGAGCGTAGGCACATCATACCCTCACATACATCAAGAAAGTACAACCTGAATAAATTTCTCATGAAGTGATTAATGGAGCCTATAGAGGCAACTGCTGTAAACTGAGGAAAGTTCATTTCACAAGTCAGGTAAAATCATATTTAACCTTTAAACTTGTGCAATACTCCTTTAACAACTTCACTATAGCCATCCACCACTTTCAGCAAATCAAAATATGTTTCCAACACTTTGCTGAATCAATCTAACAAATAATGAAACCATTTTTAAATATATAAGGGGTAAGAGGGTGTTAGAACTTTCCTATCCTGACACCCACTATCAGGTGAGTGGATGGAAATAGAAGAAGGGTTCTGATGCAGGTTCTGATTATTTATTTATTTTTTTTTTTACATGGTTCTCATAAAAGTCCTCAATAAGTGAGAAGTCAAATTAGAAATACTTGGTTTTTGAAACCAAGTGGAAATGTGTAGAAAAGGGTTACAAAAACACATGAAGGAAAACAAAATGTTCCTTAAAAAAATTGACCCATTTTGTATGCAACAGGCTGAATGAGAATATTATAAATGATTAGAATTACGGTGTGTTATTGGAAGCTGCTTTCATTGGGTTTCTGAACATTTTTGCAATAATAAGCGAGTAGATTAGATATTCGGAGCTCGTACCGTGATCCTTCACCAGCGTTTCCATCTCCTCCTGGATCCCCTTGTGCCACTCGGTGATGTCGACGTGCAGTGAGTAGTCGCAGCAGGATTTGCTGTCGGCCCATTCACGCCACTGCTCGAAGGCGGACATGAGGCTGACGCCGGGCTCAGGGACCACATGATCAACTGGATAGATGCACAAAAATTTTGAATATCTCAGAAGCAGAAGTTCAGCTTTTAAAGGCTAATTTAACAGGCTTTCATAGTCTTTATGAATATACGTAAACTAGGATATACCAAAGTGGAGTTGGCTTAGCGTTTAACTAAGTCTCCAACATCAGCAGCATGAGGTATTTTCTCATTAATTCTAACAACTTGCTCTGACTGTGAGGTTCTGTCTGGCCTTCCAAGCAGCGCCGGTTACGTTCCAGACCTCACTGACCATTCCTGGGTCTGCAGCAGTCAGCGTTTCGCCTGAGGTGACAAGAGCATGCTGGGAGAGTTTGTTTGGCTGCCAGGGAGGGCTGCTGATTCAGCACAGGGAGCCCCAGTGTGACATTTAACTCAAGTTTATTTAGCCGCTCTGTTTTTTCTTTTTAATTCAAACAGGCTTGAAAAATATTTAACATTTTTAAAGCTTTAATAACAAGGAAAATGAGTCCGAAAATTAAAGCTCTTCAAATGAATGATTTAGCATCATATTTGATGCATTACGCATTTATGGTCATGTATATTTATCAGCTTTTTCCCTATTAAAACATTTTATTTTCATGATTTTAGGGAAAGTACCAAATTTGATCTTGGGTTAATGTTTGCAAAGAAAGGAAAAGGTTTTCTGTTCTAAGTGGTCTGTTTGCATTAGTATATATTTCAGTATATTTCCATGCTGATTAAAAAGAAGGATAAAGCTATAAAAGGCAATAATCGATGCTGGAGTGTAGACATCTTCATTTGCTTTTTCAATACATCCAAAAATTTCTTTCTGTCGTAGGAATTATTGATATGCACAAAATAAATTTACAGCGCCCAAACAAGGCATGGTCTTTTTACTGATTAAAAGCCTCTCATCAATTTAGGAATTGAAGGTTTGGGTGAATGACTCACTGATCATGGTGGTGCCGCCGGCCAGCGCCGCCTTGGTGCCTTGGTAGAAGTCGTCGGCTGATGTCATGCCCCGGTCAGGCATCTGGAAACGCGTGTGCACGTCGATCCCACCTGGCATCAGCATGCGGCCGTGGGCATCGATGGTTTTCACCCCCCCGGGAACGATGAGGTTTTCTCCAATTTGCCTGGAGACAGAGAGGAGCATCGACGTTAAAGTATTGAAGTACCAATTATCAAATATCCTTTAACACATAAATATAAGTGCTTTGTAAAAAAAGATTTGGCCAAACCGTGAGTCTCTTCAAAGTTTTGGGGGCATTTATTATACCTTCCCTCTACCTCTGTTAAGGTAGAGGGAAGATAATAAACTATCAAAGGCTTGAAAAAAAAGTAAACTTACTTAATGACCCCATCCTCCATGTAGATGTCAGCGCAGAAGGACTGATCATCGTTCACAATCTTTCCTCCTTTAATCAAGAGACGGTCACTCTGGAAAGGAAAACAAAGAATATTAAATACTAGAGGACAAGTCAGTAATCTCATCTGGAAAAGAAGCCAAGGCTTCAGGAATCTGCTTGTGTTTCCATAGATACACATACATTTAACTGGAAGAAAACTCATTATGCAACCAGTAATTTCCCCCGACTTACAGGATGCTCTCCTGAGACATGAAAGAGTACTTTCCTGTAATTTACAGGATACTGATCTAATAATTTACTTTAGTTTTAATTTACATAGTGCCAATTCATAACAAATCTAACTCAGGGCTTTATTTAGAAATATATAAATCAAACCAATTTTGATGCAGTCAATTTGAGTTTATTTAACCAACATGGTAAATCTATATATGAAGGCCAATCTTGTTGCTTGAAATCTCTGACTTTGTAGCAGTCCCTGGTGCTTAGCAAGCATGTGGCAACAGTGGAAAGAAATTACTCTCTATAAACTGTAGGTAGATCAAGGTTACTTCCCAGTAAAGTTTGCTTTCAGGAATGAATCAGTTACTTTCATGAACTTACATAGCTTACATTTTACTTCCCCCAAAATATAGATCAGCCTTCTTTAACATTAGGATACTTTCACATTATTTCCAAAACTTGCATGTTGTGTTCCTAAAACTAGTAATTCTGAGGTCCAAAAAGTGAAGTCATTTCATAGTATTTACAGGTAACTTCTATGGAATTTAGAGAATATGTTTCTGGTATTTACAGCTTACATTCAGAAAAAAAGAGGTTTACTGGAACTGACAGAAATAGATTTTAGAACTTGCAGTTTGCTTCTCTATAACTCACACCAAACATTCTAGCTACTTAGAGGTTAGAGTATCTATAGTGTATGGCTCACCTACATGATTTTTTGCCTTTTACTTGCAGGCTACTTTTCAGAAACTAACAGGCATTCATGAGACTGTTGTCTTTTACAACATTTTTAGGTTTTTTTTCTGCAATATTTACAGGTTTATATTCTAGAGGATACAGATGATGTTCAGGAAAATTACAGGTCAGTTTTCTAAAATTGACATGTTAGTTTAGGCTCTGAAGGTACATTAACACAGAGCCTGTATATTAAAAAAAAAGTAACCTGCAGGCGGTAAACTCTAGACTTTTAAATTCTGTATAAATATTTACCCTTTGGTTACATATTTAGTATGATTCTACCATACAACATCTCTAATGACGGCAAGTACAGGCATTTTTAAGAGTTATAGAGCTAATATCAGAAAGCCATGGATTAAAATTGCCATGAAAGCATTGAATATCCCAATAGGACAGAGAGCATCTTCATCTTGATGCCGTCCAGCTCTGCTTTGCTTGAGCAACAAAATGAGGGGACTATAAAACAATCAACCTGTCTCTGGACACACCCGTCCATCCTCTGCAAGCGGTCAATGTGCTGCAGTGAAAGATGCGAGAGCAGATCAATGAAAAGGCCGTTTCCACGCCTTCTGCTGTGGCACTTCTCTCTTTGCAAGAAAAGAGGTAGAGGAGGAGGTGGCGGGGAGTCCACCATATCCACCAGTGTCCCCTTTTCTCCCTCTCTCTTCTGCCCCTCCAGCCTCCCCGGGGGCCCCCTGGCCCTTTCTCCAAAAAGGGAGTGGCGGGTCTGGTCACAAGGACTCTGGCGTCCCCGGCTAACAAAGGCCTCTCTGTTTGAGCCGGGTTGCAGCTCTGGCTCTAAGCACAACTGCTGCAGACCCCCACCCGGTGGCTCCGACACAAATTACAAAAAACGATCCAGTCAGGTTCTACAAAATGGAGTAGTTCTGCAAGATCCAGTAAGTTCGTCATGATAGGTTTAGCCAGTAAGTCCTTGCCGCTCAAACTGCATATCACATTTAGATGTTGCTTTTTAGGCTAAATCTGGTCAGACTGTCATACACTTGATTTAGTCCAGAAATAATTGTTAAAAAATGGGCTGTGTTTGGTCGCTCTGATCGTTCCCATTTTAGTTCAATAATACACATTAAGAAGACTTATTAACGCTCTAAAAATAATGACTTTTAGCCTTTCACTTTTCAACTTTGCAACCAAATGTAGACCTCGTTTGGATGTAAATCATGTCATCTTTTCAACCAATTTTTGCTCAGATGATGACAGTTCTGAAGATATTGGCTCTGCTTTAGAGCTGACTGCAAAAAAGCAGAAGAATACATTCTTCCTAGATACCTTTTGAATTCAGACATTTCATCTTCAGTATTAATTACTTGAAATGATCACCTTTTCATCCACAAAGTTGCTGTATTTTTGGAATCACTAGAGATGAACCAGTGATGCTTTTCCTGGCTGATACCCATTTATTTTTTTCTGGGATCCAGAATCTTACTTTTCCTGAGGAATATAACTTAAATTAAGAAGAAAAGGCAATTTTCTATAACAGCATTTTTAATACAAAAAAAATATTTGTATGAATATTCCTATTAAAATATCAAAGCATAAGTTGTTAACCTTTCTTTATTTTTATAAACTTTGAATAAGTTCATGGAAGTACATGCTGTTTAAGGACATTTTTATGGACTAAAAGCTGTTAACAATAAGGTTTTGCTACCGTTCATAAAAGTGCATGTTTGAATAGGAATGCCAGGGTTTAGCTTTGATAGAACAAAAGCAAAGGAGGAAATATTTGATCTTGAAGAAAAACACGAAGGCCAGACTGGAGTTTGCCAGAGTTAACATGGACAAAGGCCAGGACTTCTGGAATAGCATTCTTTAAACAGAGCCTCTAAAACACCAGAACAGAATACTTATACTTTTCTGTTTAACATAAACCAAATAAACCATTTCTGGAAAAACTCTGGTATGAACTGGGGGTGTAAAAATACATTGATCCACTTTGATAGAACAAGAAATATTCCAGTCAAATTCAATGTTAATAATTTGAAAAATGAAAACATTGGTCAAAACGTCATCTTAAAGATAGGCATTTATTTTAAAATTCAAAAGGCAAGAAACTACAGAGAACAGGTGATCTAATATAATGTCTTAGAAGTATTCTGTTGTTGTCCTGAATGCCTTTTCGCCTTTAAGAGCCTAGAGATAAAATTGCCACATCACAATTAAAAACCTTTTTGTGAGTTGATATAGAAGTTAATTGTTGTATTCGATGGACATAATATAAACCGGCAGACCTATGAATTAAACAGAATTTAAATCATATTATAAAATAAAATAAAATAATTTAAAAAAAAGTATCATGGTTTTTGTATTTACTGAGAAGCAAAGAGGTAGAAGAGTCATGGTTTGGTGAATTTCTGCTGCAACTAAACCAGGTCAGTTCAGCATAACAGAACCCATGATGATTTCAAGCATGTATGTAAGGTGAATATCTGTAAGGTGAAAACCAAAATAAAGCTGGACCCTGCAAAGAACGAAAAAATAAAAATGAAAGCTCTATGTGTTGGGAGTGCTTTGGTGTCGCAGTGGGTAGCGCACACGACCCATGAATGGAGGCCTTAGTCCTCGATGCGGGCGACCCGGGTTTCAATCTGACCCGTGATCCTTTCCTGCATGTCTCTCTCTCATTACCCCTTTTCTATCAGCCTACTATCCATTAAAAAAATGAGCCACTAGTACCTTAAAAAGCCCAGATCTTGATCTTATTGGGATGCTATTAGGTGACTTTAAGTCGGCTTTTCAGCTTTTCGGCTTTTAAATGTCCCATCACTGAAAGTGAAGAGCGGGAGAAACTTTCTATATTCATGTTAACTGAGGATTTTCAGCTAAAGGGGATAACAGTGGTTTTTAGGGGGGAAATTGTTTTTACACACTTTTGTTCATAAATTATCTTTAATGAGAGAAACAAGTTTACCATTGGTGTTAAAGAGAAATTAAGTGACCTTTTTCTCTCTATTCCTCTATATTTACAAATACAAACACATGATCCACACATGCTCAGGATGCACACATGCATTCATATATCTGTGTATGAATCAGAAATACATTCGTTCATCTTGTCCTGTGCATGTGTGGATCTTGATGGTTAAAATATCACTTAACATTTCTCATTAAAATCCAAACATATTTATTAGACTATCCTTATCTTATCACAGTGCATGATTTCATGATTAAAAAGTATAACTTCTCTGATGTCTATGAAAAGGTGCGGACCTGTACTGACAGGACCAAATTCAAACCATCATGAGGTAATCATCACTTCTGTGGGCCGAGGGGCTCTGAGCCTCACTTCAGCCACAGCTGGCACACGTTCATCCTGCTTTGAAATGTACCATTACATCATGGCTGACATTTTCTCATTAGTCAGGATTTTTAGGGTTTCTAAAGATCCTGAGTTGGACTTTAAATATATTCATGTTTGATCCTTTACAGAGAGATAAAGATGGATTTTATTAACTGCAGTTTTTTTTGTTCTGATGGCTAACATCCCTAAAGTTTGGCTCTGCAGTGTAAAGTTATCTGATTGTTTTGGAGCTTGTGGGAGGTCGGTGGGAGATTGTTAATGTTCTGGATCTGAGCCAAGCATGCCAGTGACCTTTTCCTGCACGAGATTCAAGCAAACAGGATGTGAACAAAGCTCAGTGGGTTCACTGTCACTGTTCTCATACCCACACTCACTGATAACGTGTGTTCAATGTTCACCACTTTGGTGAACAAGCAAGTTAAAAATAACCAAAATTCCTTCAAAATAGTAAGCAGGCATGACTTTCACCACTCCAGCCACTACTATATACATCCCCTATTTACATTTTGTGTGAAACGACTTGCATACCTCAAAATAAAAACCATTGGAAAAAGTTCCTTGAGTTTTCTAGTTTAGTAAGAGTTTGTGTAAACAAACAGCATTTTGAAGACCTAAGAACCTAACAGACAAGAAAGAGGGGACGCTTTGAAGCTTTAAACACATCTGAAATTTGAAGAAAATTATGAACCAACCGAAAGCCTTAAAAAAAAAGACAGAGTCAACCACCTAAAGTGACAGGTTGGGCAAACTGAGCAATAATCAGAGAAGCAGGAAACAAGCTAATGATTATTTACATAAGATGATCAATTATCAGGATGACTACTATAATTAGGAATTATGGAGGACGGGAAAGAATATGCCAAGTTTTAAAGGGAATCATTAGAGGTTCTGCCCATAGTTTTCCTCATGCCATGTTAAGAATTGATTGAATAACACCAACAGTGCATTTTAAAACGGTGGTGGCAGCATCATGCTGGGGAATGAGAGGGAATTTGGTCAGACTGGATGAGAAGATGTTCCAGCTGAACAGCAACCCAAAACATACAGTTAAGTTTCTGCGGATGACTCAGGTAAAGGCAACTTAACGAAAAATGACCTTGTAAAAGTAAATTAGGAATTGAGGCGCTAACAGTGAAACCCAAGTAAAGTTGAGCTATTTTTTTTAAAGAATAAAAGGACAAATAACGGTTTTGAAATCGGAAGCTGTAAGAGACGACACCCAAAAGACCTGGAGATGAGACTACAGAAAAAAGCTTGTTCGACTAAAAAATCAACTCAGAGGGAATAAATAAAAATGTATCCTGCATTTTTTCTTCTTCTTAAAAAATGGACTACCTTTTTCCTTCCCTTTTATTAATCTTTGGTTTTTTAACTTCCAAATATGTCCTTTTCATAGAGACCCCCAAATTAAGGGGGTGAAAGTTTGACTGCTCAGAAATCTAATAAAAAGCAAGCGTGCCTTTATTTTGGTGCGGGACATTAATTATACAATTGTTTTTGTGACGAGAACAGCTGCAGTAAAGTGACGACTTGGTTTATAAGAGTCAATTACAACAGCTGCAGCTTGTAAAACCAAAACAATGATGGAAAAGATGCTAATATGCAGCATTTAGGGGAGAAGGATGGGTTTCTTTAGCAACTTTTACATCCTAAGTTCAATGTTTCCCATAGTTCTGTGGCCCTTTGTCAAAATAATGTTATACAGGATTTCTTACAGAATAAAAAAAACAAAAGAAAAAAAAACAAGGTAAGAATAAAATGAAGCTGACATGAGGACAAACCCTGCTTCTAAATCAGGATGCAGAGTAAAACGTCTGCCAGAGTTAGACGTAACCTGGCAACATTTTCTGTTGTGTTTCCAAAGGGGAAAATATCCCGGGAAACATTTAGGAAGTCAGGTAGAGAAAGCAGCCAGCTGAATTACCGTACGTGTGTCGTCCTGGATGAAGCGAAATAAAACGACCTGCATTCATGTTCAGACAGCTGCTGTGAAAACTGTTTTTCCATCCTAACTACCCCTGAAAAAGGTCAAATAAAAATCTACAACCTGGCAACAGAAACTGAGCAGAAATCTGGTTTAAAATATAAAACATAACCACTTCAGGATGAAAATATTACCTAAGTTGACCCCATATGAAACATCCAAGGACATATTAAACATATTAAATGTTCAGATTAAAACATCAACATTGAATAATATCTATTTTTTTTTTTTTGTCTGCCAGTAACAAGAATCGGTTTGCTGCAGTTTTACTGTATCTTTAATTGAATCATGTTAAAATGTTAAATCTTATTTTATTTCCATTCATTCATAATTTTCTTCTTCTATTATTTTTCCCCACAACTTGTAATGTTTTCCACAACTAGCTTCTTCATCTTTGCAAAATGAAACCAGTAATCTTAATGACCCTAAAAGTCTCAGATTTGACTTAATGAAGCCATTTACTTGGAGTAACATGCATCTCTTTATTGATTTATCATAAGAATTATCCGTTTTATAGTCTAAATCAGTGAAATTCCACGTTGGCTCCTTATAGTACAGAGAAAGAAGCGTCTGTTTGACGAAACGGCAAACCACAATATCTTTTTTACACTATGAAAACTTAAAACACGGTGTGTTTTAAAACTCTCCGTCCAATAATAAAATATCCCTCCTTCACTCTAGATGTTGCTGTGAGGCATCAGGATCTAACAGCATCTCTCTTGTTTAGAGGATGTTTGCAGCAGAGATCCTCTCTAGTTTCTATGAATGAAGAAGTTCATTCTGAAAGGTCCCTAAAAGTTCAAGCAGATCCAGTCATATGGTGGCAGATCAGACCAGCAGGACGTAAACTGTAAGGCATGCGAGTCGACAGCGTGTCAGAGTTTTAGGCTCTGGTTCTCCACATGCTGCTGGTAACTTACTAAGCACTAGAGATCGACCAATACCAATTTTTAAAGTCTGTCGCAGATACCAATTATTTTGACATCAGACTGACTGATCTCAAATACCTGCTGCCTATAGCTTTGAGGCAGCTTTTTCTTCTTTTTTTTACATGATAAAAATGACATCATGAAAACAAATGTCACCTATTTTTAAACAAAATCCAACATTTAGTGATAAATGAAACTAAACATTAACTATGGATATCAAATGGAGGGAGCAGCAATGCCTGTGCTTCAGATGATCTGGAGACACACCTGTTAAATGCTCCCAAATTCTTCTTGGTAGACCCCCTTTTCCTAAAAAGTTTAAAAAAAAACATTCCACTGGACTTTGTTTTCCAAGGTTGAAGACGTTTAGCTTCCCATCCAGGAATCTTTTTCAATTCAAAATTAAAAAATGACTATGACCTGGATGACTGAGAATCTTCCCAAGATAATATAGACCCCATTTTGTTTACACAAACATTTTTTGCCTTCCCTCTACTCTCTAACCTGCTTCAACCTTTTAAACAAAGAAAAGTTACCAGCAGAAAATAAATATCACAATCGCATGAACTACAATTTCATTTGAATGGCTAAACCAACCAGCTTAAATGCAATTATTTTTATAGTTTAGCTGTTTATTCTACTGTGGAACATATTTCAACAAATAAAATTTTTAAAAATCTCTCAAAATGGGTCATTTACTCAGTTAATTCTACCACACAACCCTGCAATTACACTAAGCCACCCCTAGGGGCTGCATCCCCCAGTTTGGGAACCACTCCCCTAAAATATGCAAATATTGGCCGATACTGAAGACAAAAACTGCTTATATCAGTTAAAAATATCAGCCAGCTGACATAATGATCTCTCTCTACTGAGCAACCCAGGATGTAACAATGCTTAATTGTTTGATTAAAAAAAAAAAAAGATTTTTAACCATCTCTGTTTGCAAAACTGTACTAAAACTGATGCATTTACAAATTGTCAAATGGTTCTTTAATCATTTGAAACACATTATTCAGACACCAAGTTCAGCATCAGCCAGCAGTGGTGCATGTAACAGGAGGATGCCTGTTCCCCTTTGACTGACTGGACATCTCACATAGAAAATGCCACAATACAGAGGCTGCTGCTAACATCAACAGGAGCTACTCTTGCAAAAAAGGCTGCAAGTCTGATAGATCTGAAACCACTTAATGCTCCCTCAGTGGATTTATCAGGATGGATCAAAGCACTGCCAAAGAGGAAATTTCAAAGAGCTTTAAAAATAGAGAAGCTATTTTCATCCTCCTTCATCTTGCAATATAGCTTCTTCTTTTTATCCTCTTAAGGAGATTTTTTCCTTTTTTATTTGCTCCTGTATAAATGTATAATTCTCATAATTACAAATGCAAGTAGGTCTACAGTTTTCTACTTAAAGGAAACAAATAACTTGGTCTGATGCATAGATGAGGTGGTTAGATTTGATAAGAATACTATGTTAGGTTTCTATAACCAAATATCCAAATCCGATGCCAAAATAATGAGTTTATAATAAACACCAAAGAATCTGAATCTGAAATAAGCAGTTATTTCTAAAGTGAAGAATAATGAAGAAATTTAATAGAATGGGACACAATAACAACTTAATTTAGAAAGTGTAATAAAAGAAAACAGCCACTTGATTAATTTCTTCAGTTACTACATTTCTTTTTGGCTGAATGATGATTTTGATTTGATGGTATTCTCTAACAAATGTGCTTCTGATGAGAGATAATATGCAGTCAGTGGCCTACCTGTCTGTAGATAACTCTGACAGACAGATATCTGTGCAAATTGGGAGTTAGCGAGGCCCAAAGCTCAGTCAGGGTAAAAACCAGATAGGTTTATTCACGTTATAAAGAAAATATGGATGAAATAATATAATTTGATAAAATATGACAGAATTTGTGATATGTGATATTTGTGATTTTATTTTTACAGCTGATTTTGAATTTCTGGTGCTCTGACTCTATGAAGTGACCGATGTCTTACCGGAAACTTTTTATTGTCACTTTTATTGTCATCTTACCACAATCCACAATAAATACACATTTATTTTTATTTTATTTTTGTGAGAACTTAGCCAGTTAATGCCAACAGTTCAGATGTATTAATCTGTAGGCTGCAGAACCAGGTGGTGGACATGCAGAGGGTTCATTCATATTTAATCAAAGCAGCTTGAAGATCAGTCCTATCTGTGCAGCTGACATGACTCCATCTGACTGACCAGTTCTCCACCCAGACTGAAATGGGAACAAGGATTCAGCATTCAGATGCAGCGTAATATTTAACCCAAACTGATTAATTAAAAGCATAAAGGTCAGGCAAACAGTGATATCTTTTGTCTTTGCTCTAACTTTTCCTCTGTAGGTTTTAATTCAATTTAACGTTCATTTCCTCTGCAGCGTCTGTTGGGTTTAATGGGCTTATCTGCTTTCAATCTCAGAGAAGACATTGGAAAGAGGATTGTCACCTAAAGCCAAAGAAACATTAGTTCTAAAATATGTAGACATAGATACAGACCTTTGATGATAAAGAAATTTCAGTCAAACGTATTTAAATCCGACTTCCAGAGACATGAGCTTTGGTCTCTGACCCACTTTTTCTGCTCAAGAATAAGAACGTCTATCCATTTACGTCCGACTGCAAGAACCCCCCCTAATCCTCTGATCTCTCCACCAAGCAGCAGCTGCTCCTGAAACGCTTCAGAAAAGGACAAAAGTCCATAATGTTGCTCTCGGAAACAATTCGAGAACTACAGGGCGTACATTAGAAAAAAAATAAGTTAAAAATATCTTCATGTTCTTCAATAAATATTTCCGCTTAACCAATTGTTGTTTTTTTTTCCTGGCTTTTTTGTTATTTTTAATTAAGATTACATGTTTCCGTTCAAACACATTTGGAAAAAAACGGTTAAAATTTTCCTGGTTCTTTGTGAAAAAGTAATCACACCCGTTGGTAAATCTTGAAGAAACGTTGATTAATCATAATTTTGGAAAGGGGAGGGGTTCAGTTTTCTTAGCGACATCCAGACTGGAAGAGTCAATTAATAAGTTAAATATTTAGCACCCGTCTGACAACATAAAGTCGGCTAAAAGATCTCAAAAAGCAGCACTGTATGTATTCATCTAAAAGAATAAAACATGAGGGGAAATTGCTTTTTAAAAAAATCTTTCAAATTCTAACAGAGTCAAGCAAACCAAAAATAAAGAAAAATCATGGGACAGCAATGATCTGAAAAAAAATACTCCATGAGAGCATCAATCACTAATAGAGAACAAAGGAGAACCCAGAAGAACATCTACAGCACTGCAATGAAGGTCAGTTTTTATGATTAAAACTATAAGGAGAAACAAAGACTTTGCACAAAAGGCTTCAAATGGGAGAAATACATGTCCAAAAAACACAAAGGTTGGTGTCTTTTTCTAAAAACACCTATAAGTCCCCCAAAACTTTGGGGAAAATATTCAATACACGAGACAAACCTTGAATTGTTATAAGTTGCACATCCTGTAAAAACGCATTTTTAAATAGCATTGAGAGTCACACATGGGGGTGGAAGTGTGATGATCTGGGGCTGTAATTGGGTGAACCTTCCCATCCATCAGTTTGTGATATAAAGTTTTCAGATAGCCTTAATCAAAGTCACTCAAATCTGATAAAGGCATCACTCCAAGAAGCTGTCACCATAGCTAAAATGACACAATTTTGCAAAAAGATGGACAAAATTCATCCACATTTACTCAAGACTCTTTGCCAGATACAGCAAACACATTGGAAAAACGGTCTAGAAATAAGTAAAAATTTCTTAAATCAAGTGTATTTATCCTTAATTTGAGTAGGTAAATGAGGTAGTTTGCCAGTGGAATTAATATTTTTACTCATAGATTAAGATAATTAGATAATTTGCACTTGAAATAACACAATTCAATTGTGTTTTCTTATTTCAAATGTAAATCGTCTTGTTCCATTGGCAAAATGTATATTTTTCCTCCTAAATCCAAGAACAAATGCACGTATTTTAAGAACAAAAATGACTTATCTAGATTTCGATTTTTTCAAGTGCATTTTGTAGTTGGAGCCTAAAAGGTGGGAAAATAAGTAATTTGTTTTTTCTTTCATGAATATAATCATAATTTGAAAAGAAATTATCTAGTTATCTTTGTAAAATGTTACTTTTTCTTTTATGTTGAGAATGTCCCACAGGCTTTAAGGTGTAGAACATGCTGGTTTTATTTTTGACAGGGAACCATATATCATCAGATCTTGCCTGCAAAGATGCAAGGAATATTTGCCTTTGGAAGTATAAAGAAGCAAACTTTATAATTTATAAATACCTTTTCTGACCCTTAATATCAAAGAGATATCAAAGATTTTTCAAACAAGTAGCTAAAATGCTCTTCATGTTTGGGGTAGCTGTAATTAGGTCAAAATAAATATCAACACTTCTGAATAGAAAAGGTTTGAAAAGGATCTCCAAAGAAAAAAAATTGCAATTATTGGAAAACAGATGGCCTTATAAAGATACAGGTAGAACCATACCTGGATTGGAGTATTCTGCACTATTGATTTAACCCAAGCAACTAGGCCCCGCCTTAGAAATAAGTCTCTCTCATCCAGCAGAGCCACGACAACTCCTGCAGGTATCAACATGCTTCCTGGATGACTCCCTATGGAGGTTCAGTCCCACCGGGGCAAACCCAGAACTCACAGGAGGAACTACATACGAGTTCTGGTCTGGAGATCTTCCAGAACCAGCTGGAGAGAGGGATGAGTGGCTATACATCATGGATGTTCCCACCATTACCCAAAGAGTCAGAGAAAATAATAATGAAGAGAACAGCTTTGTTCTACTGAGGTATGAGGAATTATGCGTCTGAGATCTCAGCACACACATCAAAAGCAACACACGCACTTAAAGTACGTTAAAAAAAACAAAACTGGATTTTCAAGAAACAGTCTCCATCATTTATTCATGTTTAGACACATGTAACACGTCTTTTCTTCCTAAAATACAGAGAAGTTAACAAAAACTTAAGCCCCGCAACAATTAAACCCTGCTTGTTTTCAAGCTTAGAACCAGAAAACACTTAACCTTGGTAATGTGGTTCCAAACCCGGTTGCAGTTTTGGAACCAGTAGATTTAAATTGATTTTGGAATTGACGTTTATTTTTGCTAAACTTCGTTCAGTTCAAGTGACCGAATTCTCTGCACACTTCTGATTCCAAACCCTGAAAAGAATCTGAACCAGCCAACTCATTGCAATCGTTTTATATATGCTTCATCATTCCTATCACTATTTTTTTTCTGTGCACATCAAAGCTTAAGAAAAATCTAAAATCAACCAATAATAGTACAACCTGTGCATTTTATTGATGCCTCTGCAGTCAGTTTGAGTCAGGCCATAAAGTACCACCTCTAAAGCAGTAGCAGGGTCCTGATGTTGCACTTTTTGTGCTGTATGAAATCCACTATAGGGCTATATAGACAGTGGCCTCCTCCCTGCTCTGCCAACATGCATCCTCCCCTCACTGCACAGCTGAAAGAGCATAGAAGGAAATAGGACCCTCTGTCCCCTCCCTTCCCTTCTCTGCCCTGCCTCCCCTCCCTGTTCTCCACTTTCCATTGAAATCACCACCATCATCATCCCTGTTCTGCAATGAATTCAGTGAAATAATCAGCTTCCACAGTAGCACAGTTAATGCCTTCTAAAAATAGACCAGAAGTAGAGAAGATGACTGTCCTAAAGGAGAAATAAATAAAAAAAAAAGAGAGTTTGAGGAGGGGACGCATTTGCTCCCACCAGTTGTCGTGCAGGGACACCCGCCTAACAAAGACCACCGGCGTGAAATCACCACTGGCATGCATACCACAAGAGACAAAGACTTGTGCACAAAAAGGGAATCTAAACCCAGAGGAGTAGAAGCTGAGGGTTATGCAGACATGTGCGCACTTGCCGCAAAGATGCTGCAGAAACCAGGACATTTGCAGTCACCTCTGCTCTCTGGACGCATTCTTGATCTGAGAGAGAGAGATGCAGATTTTTAAAGTAAGAAGAAAAAATGCTATAAAGAGATGAAATTCCTGCATCTTTGAGCTTAGATTTGTGTCGGAGCGCAGCGGCGCGGGGAACCAAACCCACGCCGGTGACATCCTGAGTCCACGCCCGCAGGCCCACACCAGTAAAACCTAAAATCCACCAGCCGGATTTACCCTCAGAGGGCTCGGTCTGCAAACACGCAGCCGGACACTCACTGTGATGCGGGGGATGTTCTTCTTGCCCTGGTATCCAGACATCTTCACCGGTGTTTGGGTTCTTTTGCGCTGCGCCTTTGGACGGTGGAGTGCGGATTAGTATGCAGACTCAAGCCGGTTCTTAAAGGGGAGAACAACGGAGCTGAAACCCTCAGGGGAACCAAACCTGGAAGATCCAAACTGCCTGAACTTCTAACCCGGATCCTGACAGCCTCCCTGCTCTCCGCCGGCGCGCCGAAATCTTTTCCTTCCCAAGACGAAATCAGACGAGAACAGAAAGGAGGCGCAGCCTACACAGCCTCTTCCCCTGGAAAGGTCCGCACCGAGCATGCGCAGAGCCTCGCCCTGCTCCATTGACAGGCGAGCAGCACTAATGCCATCAATTCCCTTCATGGATTAGGATGGAGAGGGGGAGAGGCTGCAAACATTCCCAGGAAGAAACGCCCAGCAGCCATCTTATATCCAGGCTCTTTTTACTCTCTGAGCTCCAAAAACTGAGAATTTTGCTCCATCATAGATTGTTGTCAGTTTCCAGGCAGAATGAAACCTAGGAAACGACAATGGAAACTGTTGGGGCTAAGGAAACAGGAGCCTTCAGAGGCCTTGATTGGAATCAGTTTTCATTTTAATTTGAATAAATATTGAATTGGAAGTTGGAGTTCAAGCAAGGAGGGAAGAAAACCGTTTTAAAATCTCCTTTTTGATCAGCCATGACTGTGTCAAAAGGCTAAATTTAGTCTTTGCTAAAACATATTTGATTATTTATTTAGTTAACAAACATGGTCACATCATATTTGATTTGACGGAGGCTGCATCATCAAACCAGGTGTGATGTCATTCCTTCCAACTCTCCTGTGACCTTTAACCTCTCGATCATCTCTGTCTAGTGTGTCCATCTGCTGAAACAACCTGATTATCTTATGAATATGCAGAGTTTATTCATGATCACCTACAAATATTGCTTTTCGAACAGAATGTTTGATAAAACTGATGTTGTGATGAGATATTCTGCTGCACTTTTATATATCAAGATCTACTATAGGTAAATAGTTAATTGGTATACTGCTTTCCTAAACCTACCAACTGCTTTTTATCACTAGAGTCTCTTTTTTTCCAGTAATACTAACATTCATACAAGCATTAGGGTTCAGTGCCTTGCCCAGGGGCAAACCAACCTAGGGTGAGATCAACCTGGAAATTAACTGACAACTTTCCCAGTATTTGTTTCTGAAGATAAAGGCACAATTTTGAATTTGCATGTAGAGTAAACACTTCATGGAAGTTAATTTGGGGTTTTCTGTAAAAAGAAAAAATTTAGATGATGATCATCATCATCATCTCTCTATCCATCCGTCCAATCATTGTCTTCCTCTTATATCATGCTATGGAGACGGTCTGATAGGAAAACCCACATATGTTCCCTTCATATATATTTCACTAATTATAAATAAGTTATTGTACGCAGGATGATACACTTTCTAAATACAAACAAATAAACAAAGAGAAAGATGAATGAGTACCTTTAAAAAATGTATTTTAATAAAATATATAGTCTACATAGATATTATCTAGATGTTAAAATAAAAATGAAAAACCAACTAAATAAAACTATTAGAAAAAAATGTATTCCGTCATTGACAGTATATAATCAAATTACCACACCTTCCCCATTATGGGACAATAAAAGATTTTCTATTCTAATCTATTCTAATTCATACGAATACAGTATTATAAATCCAATTACAGTATAAATATGTTTTTATAAATGTAGTTTTGTTGATCAAAGTTACTCTATCAATTACCAATAGAAAATATATAGACAGACAGACAGCAGGCTCTACTATCCTTTACTTAGTTTATACAGACTGTGAGGTGCGTTAATGACTGCCTGACGGTGTTTGTCGGTACGCCCCCTGCTGTTCATTGCAAATATGACAGCTTCACCTCATTTACATGCTCAATATTACTGGTTTGTGTTTCTAAATCATTCTTGTAACTAAGTTCAAGGCATTCCGGAAAATATTACCACTTCATCTCCATCACACTGTGCTAAACTCATGGATGAAAAGACTAACTAGCATTCTAACAATGTCTGCTCAGAGATTCTATTCCCAACAGGAACCTAAACAAATAGCCTCCACCAATACAACCTGAATGATTTTTAACAGCCCATCAGAATTATTACATGCAACTCACATATTAGTAGTATAAGCAAAATGCACTTTAGAAAACTATAATTACATGTATATTATTTCACTAAAGTGAAAGGCCAGTGATCATGGATGTATTTCTTAAGTATGTATAAGGATGAAGAAGGCTTGGCTGCTTTAATGCTATAGATCAATATGTAACATGATACAATGATTTACCCTCCCCACCCAAAGCTTTTAAGAACTGGAAGTAGAAGCTGTTTTTTTCTGAAGCCAACCCAAACCCTTAAAATGAGAACCAAGAAGCTGCTAAACAGATCATTGTTTGTCTACATTGAGAAACTGCAGGTTCATGTTTCATTATTGCTATTATCAGCATTAGTATCCTTACCTAGGACCAAAACTATTCATTCACTCTAATAAATTCAATAAACATAACATATATAATTAAAATGTATGTTTTAAGACTTTCTATATCTTAATTCCAAAATACAGTAAGGTTTACACATTTTTATTTTTTAAAAACGTCTTAATGATGATGACAATGATAATAATAATAGTAATAATAATGTAAGATTGTTCTGGCTTTAACACATTTTCCCAGATGGTTACATGATAGATTTTTTAGCTTCTTCTGATATATATTTCCCAACATTTGCATTAAATAGACGCACTCCAGTGGATGTATTTTAAAAAACCTAAAAAAGACAGTATCATCAAGACGTCAAAAGTAGAGAAATATGGATTTCCACAAAACTGGTTCATCTGAAGGAGCCACATTGATATTTTTAAATAATTATATTACAAATATAAACACAACAGAAACGTCCAGCAATCACACTTTTCGGGAATTAATCAGTTCTGTGTCTCAGAGATTAATGTTCTCTGGTGCAAAAAATGTGTGCATACATACCAGAAGAAATATACACCTTGTGAAAAATAGCAGTGTACAGTTTGTAGATGCATTCAGGGACAGAAACCTTTCTGGAAACACCTCCAGTGAACTGATGAAACTAAACAGGTGTCCTAAGATTTAGATGTACCATTATATTTGCAGGAAAAAGAAAAAGCTTACAAGCCTGGGAACAGAACACTAGCTGTGAATGGTGTGTTGATGTTTTGCTGTAAAATAGACAGAATTGATAGCATCGTAAGGGAATAATATTAGGTGTAATGTTTTCAAGTAATCAACCAAAGCTTAGACAAAAATGGGTCTCATAGAATGACCATGACCCAAAGCAGAGCACCACATAAGTTAGAAATCAAAGTCAAAATACTATTATGATTTCAGCATTAGAATATGTCATTACATGATGTCAGTCACGTAAAACATTTTGTGGCCAGATCTGAAGACGTTTGGGTGAGAAATGCAGCTTAGAATTCTTACAGCAGTTCAGTCAGAAGAAAAGGGCAGAAAGGTTTGCAGAATGACACACATATTTGATCAGAGTCATGCAGTTTCGGTGCAATTATTCAAAATGTGCTCAATATATATTCCCATTATTTAGGGGTTGGGCAAAGATAACTGATTTTGGTGATGCTTACAGGCCTGGAAAGTTTAAGTTTAGTCCAATTTCCTTATAAATGTTTTAATGTAAATAGATACAAATGTGTACATATCAATTCTTTATTTAAAGATTTATTAATGCATTATATTGTGTCACTATGGTCTTGCTACAAAATAATGTCATCATCAGTGAAAAAGACAGAGCCACTCCCTTTATAGCTTCTGCATGAGATTATTTGCCTTCTGCTCTGATACATTGCGATGCTTTCTGGGAAATGTAGTCCGGTTAAGTTAACCGACTATACTCTATTAAACTTCTTCCATTGAGTGTCTGTGATTTGCACACGTTTGTATTTAAATAACTGATTGCTGTATGCAAGATTTGAGTGGATCATATAGACGAAAGGAAGAGCTAGCATGGGGGAAATGAGGGTTTAAAATAGAGGGAAATTACCCGTTTATCATCCAGGTTTTGGAGCGCCTCCTTGCCCGTGCTTTCCCTGATCTCCACCTTCCTGGGCTGGGAGATGTCGCTTTGCCGGTCAATGACTTTCCCTCCGGAGCTCCTGCCTCTGCACGCTGACAGCGCGTCAAAGTCCAGCGTCTTCGCCTCTGAGGAGCCTTCCACCGGGCAAAACACGCCACAAAATTTCTGCCTTGGCCTGGAGGGACTGTCAGAGCCCACACTGTGGAAAAAAGGTGACACTTCCCCGGTGGTTGACATGTTTAGATGCTCCTAGTCGCTTTTTTTTTTCCTTCTTCAGTCTTGTCTGTCTTTCTTCTGTTGGACAGCCACCGCCTTAAGGGTTGCAGAGCGCAGGTGGTCGCACTGTGACAAAGGGAAAACAGCGTGGAGGGTTAATACTGGCTGAAATCACTCCCACAGCAGAAATGAGAATGTGATTAAAGAGGGGGTAAAAAGAAACCCTCAGCTGCTGAAGCGATCTCTGCAACAATCCTGAACTGCTTACTCATCCGTCTAAATAAACCGCATCATAAGGTGGGGAGCGAGGTTTTGCAAAAAATAAAACAACAAACCCCGATTCAGTTAGACTAGATAGGTGGATATATTTTGTTTCTTCTATATGAAATGACCTGTAGCTCCAGGAAGAAGAGGAAAATCAGATTTGACTGGATTGTTCTTTAAATCCTCGACATGCGGCGATCCTAACCGTGCTGAACGTGCCAATCATAACCTGTCCTGTAAGGTCAAGAAGCGATCAGAACCTTGGAGAGTTCCTCAAAGTCACACCCAGTCCAAGAATGAAAGGCGCTATCCCTTCAGCACCACACCCACACCTTACCTGCTGCTGACTTCTGCACGCACAGCCAAAAGTTTTGGCAGCTAAGCAGCCCTGTCTACAGCACAGGAGAGACTTTCATTTAACCAGACTGAAATTATGATTATCTTAGAGGATTGTGTAATGAAATCATTGTCTACCTCAAAAATAAAGCCTGGAGTTAGCTGGAGTTTGCCTAAGGGCTCTCATACAAGATACTGTAGCTAAGATTACCATAACTACAAAAGAATGTTTTCTGAATAATCCAGAACTTTGAGGTTTTAGAATATTCTGTAGCTTACAAAATGATGCTTCCACCAGTGTAGAGCTTGCATCAGTATGTAGCTCTAAGTTCACTGCAAATAGGAGCTTTTTAGATGTGATAACAACCCTTTCCTTACCTAGGATCTTTGATCCAGACCATAGCTTCCAACAACTCTGCTACAGGACTAACCTTACCTACAAAAGTAGTTAGAAGTGATTCATTGCAAACCTCAACAATGATCACATGCTGTTATTTTCAATTTAAACTTCAATTATTAGGTTGGTGTGCTAGTGCAAAAGCTATCTGGGCCCAACTTTTTTTTTTCTCTCATCTAACTGTTTTAGATTATTTGACCAATCTTGATAACAGAGCCCCTCCCGTTTACAAATTTCTGTTTTACGTATAAATGAAAAACCGCCTGTCCAAACAAACCTGAGTCCAATTCACCTTGACTTGATAAATTAGAGCCAAGAAACTGTGTTTGATGAAAAGCTACTAAAGCTACTAAAAGATAAGAACGTGGATCCATCAGTCAGGATCTGACTGGTGAGTTTATTTATTATTTTACCAAGCTGGATAATCTTATAAGTTTTTAAAGCAGTCATGAAAAATACTTTTTTAATGCTTCTAAAGATCTAATTTTAGATTTCCTCAACACTCAGTTAGCATTTTATTACCTATGATTCATTATCAGCAAAGTATCATAAGTCGAGGGTTTTTGTAGTTTTGAATAAACTGCTGCTGCATTGCAATCGATAGCAGCACTCTAACACATGTTGTCAATGTCTGAGTTGCATTACAGCAGACAAAAGCTCTCCCTTGCATGAGGCCATGAAAAGTGTGTTAGCAGTGAGTCCAAGCCGGCCCAGTTTCCATAACAACGTGGTGGGCAACTAATGGTTTTACTGCTACCATTAAATCTCCCGGGGGGGATTGTGTGGGGGTGGTGGTTTCTGTAGGGAAGAATGACACACATCTGAACATCAGAGGTGAATTCTTAACAGTTGGGAAACCAAAAAAAAAAGTATGCGTTAGGCAATGACCAAAGGTTCAGACAGGACCCCAGACGTCCACATTCTTTGTCCCATAAAAGAAAACAAATGGTTTTTGGAGCAGGGACAGACAGACGTGTTGGGTATTCTAAGGGGAGAGTTGGCAGCCAGCCTATTAAATAGTTGGAAGATAGATAGAGAGTGTGCTCTCTGGTGTGGAAGGGCACAGCCCTGGCATCCGCAACAGATGTAGGACAAACAGTGACATCAGCAAAACAGGACATGGCCGTCTTATTAGAAGTGTAAACAAGAGCCATTTGTTTTCTTCTGGTCCTGTGTCTGTTCAGTCTGAAAGTAGTGAATTCAGAGAGCAGAGATTGTATTCATATTTCATTGGTGTTTATTTTTTATTTTAGAAACAATGATGAGGAGATGTGTTTTGGCTGCTGGGTCTAAGTCTCCCCCTATGTAAGTTTAAAAACTTTAATGCAACAAAAATCAGAAAAGAAACAACCAAAACTTTTTGTATAACAGCCAACAACAAAAGCTAATATAAATATTGTGGCACTTCCAGCTCCTCCTGTTGAAATTTAAGTTAGTAACATGCCAGAGTTTTCTGCTAAAGGAAGTCAGTATTACGAGTGAAGCTATATGTGATCTGAAGCTAAAGACGGCACTACAGCAAGGCCAACTGCTTTTGGTTAGTGTTGCAGCACAACCATGTTAATGGTTGAGCACTTCGCTCTTAGTCTGCAGGTTAACCAGTGGTTCCTAGAATTAATAGAAGAAGAATAGGAGGCAGATCTTTTAGTTATCAGGCTCCTCTCCTGTGGAACCGACTACCAGTTTGTCCGTGAGGCAGAAACCCTGTCTGCTTTTAAGGGTAGGCTTAAAACCTTCCTTTTTTATAAAGCTTATAGTTAGAGTGGCTCAGGTTATTCTGAACTATCTCTATAGTTATGCTGCTATAGGCTTAGACTGCTGGAGGACATAGGGACCTCTTTTTAACCATTCTGTTTCATTCTATCTCTATTCTACCACTGCAGAATTTGTTAGTTCTATCTCTAATGCTATCCTTTCTCTGCTTTTTCTCATAGTAGCACCATCTGGTCTGTTCCTGTTAGGCTATGACACCATCCTGGAGAGAAATATAAGCTGTGCTGCAGCTATAAACACTGTTGTTTATAGATGATCAAGTTCAGCCCGTTTTTTTTAGTATAGTCCTTTTTCTCTGACTGTGACTGGCTGGATGTGCTCTCTTCTTCCTGTGACATGGGAGCTGGCTCAGAGTTTGTCTGCCTGGCTGTGTCTTTCCTTGCCACCTGTATAGCTGGTTTACAGTTGCCTTTTGTATCTCTGCTTCTGTCTCTTTGAACCCCAGTCGGCTTCGGCAGATGGCCGCTCACTCTGAGCCTGGTTCTGCTGGAGGTTTCTTCCTGTTAAAAGGGAGTTTTTCCTCTCCACTGTCACTACAAGAATGCTTTGTGTGAGGGATTGTTTTCGAGTCAATGAGTTGAAGCAATTAACTGGTTTTCCTTATGTAAAAAAACTTTTAATTAATTTGATTTTATGATCTGGTTGAATTGTAAAGTGCCGTGGGATGACATATGTTGTGAATTGGTACTATATAAATAAGCTGAATTGAATGGAATTAAATATTGTGGTCATGTACATTTTTTTTAAAGTAGATGATATTTGACTCAGCCGTTAAACATTTTAATGGACCTCCTCATTTAAAAAGGTTTTAAAATGTAAACATATAAAAAATATGCATTCTTTGTGTTTAGCAGTAATAGCTAAATATTACACTTCAGATAGAGTTTTATAAATAAAAAAGTACAAAAAATGACTTAAAAATCTCTGATATTGAATAATTATAGATATATTGCATTTTCTGCACAATAAAATGAACCTTTAAAAATACAAGCTTCCTTTTAATACATACTGTAAAAAAGAAAATCAGAGATCTGAGGAAATTTCATCTCAGGGTAAGATTAAAAATAAAAAGCATCAGCCTCATTAAGAAACGTTTTAAAAATCAAAAAATGTAAATACTCTAGTCGTTCATTTCATTCTTTACCCTGACTCTTTTCTCAATCTTCTTGTCTCCTCGTTCACAGTTAGCTTCTGGCTGAGCAGTTTTTGGTTACTTATCAAATACGCTTAGAAAGTATTTGCCAGAGGTCTTTTAAAAGTTATTTTACAGGAACAGTGACTCGACAGAAAGCCGGTTCCTGTCATTGGTCCACTGGGTCTGCTTCAGTTAGAATACCTTCTTTAATGTGTGCAGGATGTGCAGAAACAAACTATAGCAATCTTAAGTTACATTGAATAGAGCATTATGCTTTTGGCCTTCTCAAAATACTTAGTCAACTTCCGGCGCTCACCAATCCTAAGCGTACTAAGCCAACTCACACAGCCTTTTTAGATTTTTCTTTGTCCATATTAACAAAATCATCTATGGCACCTTGGTCATACTCAGAAACACATATTTCCCAGCTTTGAATGTGATGGACCCCGCAACATATTGATAAAAACAACCAATAAAAAAACAGCATTTTTCATATCAATCTGTGAATTCCCTATCAGTTTCCAGACAGAACATACAAATGGACAAATGGTACATGTACAAGAGGATGTTTGGGTACGTTAATGTAGGCATTGAGTCACAGTTAGCTGCTAGAGAAAGCGAACTGTTGCAATGAAGCACAGCTAAAAGCCACTGGCTAGCAATGCAAAACAACTGGCAAAAGGAATTTTTTTAATGTATTGTATTATAACAATTTAGTGCTATAGAATTGCACCTGTGGGCTGCTCTTAACAGGGTTTAAGATTTAGATTTCTTTGCCTCATGTGTTAGACCTTAGCTCGAAACATTGTTTTGTTTTATTTTTTCCTGACAGCCTCTTCTTGGAGTACAGTATGTTCTTTTGCTGCCTGTAGACTTCTTTGCAATTTGCTTAGCATCTCTTTTGTATTGTTGCACCTTGATTCACATGAATCCCACTACAGAAATGCTCCAATTACTGTGCTTAAAGACCACACAGTCATACCAATCCTCAGATCAGGGGTCTTCAAACCTGGTCCCCAAGTTTTACTCTTCTGCAGGTTTTAGATGCATCCACGCTCTAATGCAGCTAATTCAAATGACTGAATTACTTCTTCATCCAGTTTGGTAGTATGCCGCTCAGTTGATCTGGCTGTGCTGGAGTCAGGGGCGGATTTACCATTAGGCAAAACTAGGCAGTTGGCTAGGGCCCCAAGTTCTTGGAGGCCCCATAAAACTTTCACATGTATGGTATTCATTATTTGTGCACATTAATAATGTTTTTGATAAAAATCCTTTTGTTAAAATGCCATCAGAATGCTTATAATATTAAGCGTGTCTCAGATAGAACAAATAATGTATGTCTATTCTATAAAAAATTCTGAATCTATCTATAAACTGAGTCTGTTTTATTTGTTGTCTTCTCAATTCAGAGGGCCCCATGCCTGTCTTTGCCTAGGGCCCCAAATTTCTTAAATCTGCCCCTGGTTGGAGCAGGGATGCATCAACTAGAAACATTAAACTAGACATTGTTAAGTTGCCAAAAGAACTCAAAGAGCTGTTTAAATGAAAAGAAAAAAAAAACATAAAAGTGGCATGAATTTATATTCAGGCCCCTTTCCTTTGATTCTATCAAATAAAATCAATTTGGGGAGTGGCAGCCAAGTGGTTTGGGCATAGAGCTTGGAATCCTTAGGTTCTGAGTTCGAGCCCCACTCCCACAGACTGCCACTCTGGGTGTCTGAGCAAGATCCTTAACCCCAAGCTGCTCCCTGGGCGCCCCACGATTGCAGCCCACTGCTTCCCAAGGGAAGGGGTTAAATGCAGAGGTAAATTTCTCCAATCTAAGATCAATAAAGTACAATTATTATTATTTACAAGCAGATGCTTATAATTGACTGCTTTGTTATTCAGTCTCAGTATAAATCAAGTCAAAACATTAGAGGCTATTAGAGAATGCTGGTGAACAAAGAGCATCATGAGAACCGAGCAACACAGCAGAAAGGTAAACCAGAGGAAAGTTCTGGGGAAGTTCAAAGCATGACTTGGCTATTAACCAACATCCAGACCTTTGAGGATCACACAGCTCTATTCAGTTCAACATCTGGTAAAGATGTATGGTGCCACTGCAAACCTACCAAGACATTGCTGTCTACTTCCGCTAACGACCAATTAAGGAGAGTATTAATCAGAGAAACAGCCAATAGAACGGTGGTAGCTTCAGAGGAGCTGCAGAAATCTTTAAATTATGTGACAGAATTTTGTCGATTGGACAACTTTTAAGGGAAGTGTAATTTGCAGTAACAATGAATAAATAAATAAATAATGATTTAAAGTCTCTATCAAAACACTCAAGGACACTCTACAATAAAAATATATAAAAAAAAAAAAAAATAAATGATGCTCTTTACTTTACACTGTTTGAACTATGTGTGAAATTTTGCCTCAAGCATAATAAATATTGCAAAAAACCGACCCCCTTATAAAACATGGTGGTGGCACCATCATGCTGTGGGAATTCCTTCACACAGCAAGGACATGGAAAAGAGTAATGGAGTTATAACTATATGTGCTTAGCAATACCACAACATTTGCTAGAGGCTTTTATAGTTGAGAGAATATTTAAGGGGTATTAATACATTTGCAAGACTCTATAAAAAAAATCTTTTGGTAACTATAAAAAAAATTCAAGGAGAAAAAGGAAAATCAGAACACACTGTTGCTCCTTCATAAAAAAAAACCTTTTAGTTATACATTGCATAAATTGACAAATCTAAAAATCATTCCACCTTGCCTTTTTCTGTTTCCATGTGTTTGTTAAGACTGAAACACAGGGTCTCCTCACCAAAGAGATGGAGCTGGCCACCACCCTGTAACCCATAGTAACGCCATCAGCTGCAGTGGGAGGAGCTGGGAGTCTTTAAGCATTGGATTGGTTGATAACAGGTGTTCTGACATTCCATGTAGGGAGCGTTGAGAGGGAGTGGAGGAAGCTTTGTTCTCAAAGGTTCTATTTTCAAATGATACCCTGAAAGATTTGGTTTAATATTAGGCCCTATCGGTGCTAAACACACTTGATGACCCTGTAATGTCATTACACAGTAATTACTAGCTCATGCATCTTTTTTTTTTTTTTTTTTACATGCCAAGGAATTTTCCATATCTCTGTTCTCTTTATTCTGTCTTAAAACATGCAGAATTATTTTCATATTTTAATTTTCCTAATTTTGACAGGATTATGGAAAACATATAATCACTTTTGAATAAAGGATATTAGTAGATCTGCCACTGGAGTGCAGTGTTTCCCTCTTAAATGAGGCTTTACTGTTGTTTTCTGTGTTTTGACAGAAGGAACTTTACTGAGCAGTTTCAAATTTCCCATATCAGCACTTAGATTGATGTGAAGTCTTCAGGATCTGATATCAAGCTGCTACACATCCAGAACAAACTGATGTTAACAGCATAACGTAGCATAATGAAGATAAACAACTCCACTGGGATACTACATGTACATCCCATTACTAGAGAGAAAAACTCACTATAGTAATTAGTAAGTTTTAAGATTCCCTGAACCCACAGTCTTATTTTTTTAAAGCTTTGAGTCAATTTAATTGTTTTTGTTCTACATCCAATAAGGACCAAATATTTTATATTACCCGGGAATATAGATTAAACAACAATAAGACAAAGACATCAAAATCTAATAATAAATTGTGAAAATGTTCCACTTTCAGAGTTGACCTCGTGAAATAAATCCTTTGACAATGTAATGATTTATTAAGATACACCACTATTATTATTTAGCATATCTCTAAAAATGTGAAATTTTATGTTTTTAGTTTCTGTAAAAAAAAAAACTTCTTTAAAAGACAATATTCACTGAACTATTGGGAAATTCTTTAGAAGCTTTTTTTTTGGGCATCTCAGATCTCATTTACTTCTGTATCACAACCTTTGCCTAAGGCAGGGCATGATGAGCGGGACAGCTGCTCATTGAAACAGACACGTAAATCATATTTATTTTTCAATTGATCATTTACCAGATGGACAAAAGAGCTCAGCTGTTAAAGCTCCTCACATTCAAAATGTCAGGAATAGGTTTTATACAGTAGCCCAACAAGGCTGCTGTATAAAACCTGGAACTCAACGCTATTCCTGACATTTTGAATGGAAAAAGCTTCTGGGATGAGAAGCGAAATGTCTTCAAACTTGGAAAAAAAAGTCCAGTGAATTGTTTTTAATTTTTTTGTTTTGGAATTTGGTTCCAAGTGTTCACGGATAGACCCCAATACTAAATACTAAGTTCCAGCTACAGATATAGACCAGTGGTTCCCAAACTTTTTTGGCTCAAGGTACCCCTACACATTTTTCCACCCAGCCGTGGTACCCCTAAACTGATAATGATTATTTGACATTATTTGATAATTATTTTTCTGTCATTTTTTCAAAGTAGTAAGAAAAACATAAAATGAAGCCCCTCTTAGAATATATTTGCTTACATCAAAATAAATTTGCAAAGTTGTTAAAATGTAAAAATGTGCATTCAATATAAAACTCTCATCAATCTATGAAAAAATCCTGCGGCACCCCTGTAGTGACCTCGCGGTACCCCTAGGTGCCGCGGCACCCACTTTGAAAACCCCTGATATAGACCACCCTGAGTAATGTTATGTAATCACCATAGGTTTTGCTTTCCACACACATATACTAACTGTATATTTAAGGGATACCTGCTGCTCTGGAAACTTTTCTTGACGTTTACTTTGATTGTCTGTCATCTTCTTTTTGTTGTTCTCTTCTCTGTTTTCTTTCTCTCTGTCTCATGCGGGTGTGAAAGCAGACTTCTAGGACTTGCTGTATATCTTGTTTTATTTCCTGTCCCTTTTTTTCTCTCTCCCCTTAGTTCTTATCCACCCTTTATTTTTCAGCCTCCTTTCCGTATCCGTGGTTTTACGATCTCACTCCCTAAGACAATTTAAACTACAAAAGCACTCATTGAGTGCAGACCCTCACAAAGCACAATTTTGCCCCATAATGTGACTTACACCTGTAGCTAAAATTGCACATGATCTGGATCATTACCAAATTTTAATGAATGTTCCTTTGCATGAGGTGTACCTTTGGTAACAATTTCCATAAAATCCTTTCATAGGTTTGTAAATAAGGCACAGCGTGTGTCTGCAGCCTGTGGTGTTTGTTCTGCTCTCACCCTCTTTATTCACTCTTTCTTTTTTGATCAGCAGATTGAGTGTTTGACCTTTTGAAGTCTGATGCTGAAGCTCCTTCTGGTTTAGAGGAGAACTGCTTGTCACGTTAAAGAATCCTTTAAAATAATTCCTGCATCCAGATTATGACGTGATCATCACCAAAAACTTTATGGATTGTTCCTTAGATTAAGGTGGACCTTTGGTAAAAATTTTATTCAAATCTTTTTAATAATTTTAAGTTATGCTGCACACAGATTGACAGACACACTCAACTAAAACCATAACCTCAGTGAAAGTGGTTATGCAGTTTCGTATATAAGTACGAAGCAGAACCCTAAAAGGCAACAACCATAATGGTCTGCTTGTGAATGCAAATTTTTTTGGCCTATTATCTAGTTCTGCAAGATCGATTCCTAGAGCTATATTGGCAAAAAAGGAAACACTCATCCACAAAAGGAAAACAACCAGAACCAGGTCAAAAGAATGATTTCACTCAGGTCATCTTTATTGACAAAATGTTTATCAATGTCTTCATGTAGCAGGAAAAAAAAAATGAAAGCAAATGCATTGATACAAGAAGTACTTTCGGACCATCCCAGTCTAAAGGAGAAAATCTCTCTCCACGCTTTTCTTTTTCATCCATCAGTCCCTGCCATCAACAAAAACCAGTTTCATCACAGTTTTCCCACTTTCTAAACATATACGTTTCAAGCTTGATTCCCAATGTGTGCGTTCACAATCTCAATGACAGCAGGAAAAAAAAAACGACTTAAAACAAATAATGGGAAAGAATACAAAATTTACGGTTTGAATGCAGCAGGAACAAACACAACCACAAGCACTGGGGGCTGAAAACGAAAATAACGTGAGGTTAGCGTCTGCTGGTTGTTAAGTGTTTAATGAAAGAGGCATGCTAAGTTTTTTTAATATCTTTTCTTGTATCATGAGATCAAACACAGAGATCTTTTTGGTAAAGGAACGGGGGAACGTTTTTGATTTGTTTCGGTCCAACAAGTGCAAAAAAGATTCATATTTTCAATCAATTTCCTCCTAAAATAGAACGCATCTGCTAACGCTATAGGGTAAACCCACACTGCAAACAACAGGTGCATCTCAGCTAATCAAAGTATCATTAAAAATAAAATTTCTGTCATTTTGGATGATTATTTCCTAAAGTTCATGGAAAAACCATTATTCAGTCCTTCGAAATATTTATAGTGAGACCAATAAAATATATTTAGTGGAGATAAGGTGGAGAATGATTTTCTTGGCTTATAAAGGATGTTGATCAACATCCTTTATAAGCCAAGAAAAAAAATAAAGAGAATAATTGCTGACAGAGGGGTGTAATACAAAAAATATTAAAGGAAAATTTAATGAAAGGAGGAAGTGAAATAGAAACAGCTCACATGTTTCCTGAAGAAAATACTTTTAAAGAGCAGCTGGAGTCAGAACTTAATGAGCCGCCAAACACAGACATATACAGGACTGTTGAATCACTGGGTTTTAAAACCTCCTGAAAAAGAGTGGATCGTTTAGATGAAAGTGCATTTTTCATTTAATTTGGAATCAAGTCTAAAACTCTGAAGACAAGGCTGAGATCAGCGGTCTAACTTAAAAATCCTCTTAAAGGTCCCATAGTTTTCCCGAGTGTCACATGTCTAGGCATTTCTGACATTCTAGACATTTTACCACAAAGATTTTTTTTTTTTCAGGTTTCTGATCTGATAACTTAATATGGTTTCTAAAATATTATAAGTGGTTTTAATGCTTAGAACCACAGGGTTCAAAATGATCCGAACAGGTCCTTGAGGTTGAATATGAGTAAATGCTGAGTTTTTGAATCGGTATCTGGGTTCTTTCACTGACTTAATTCACAAATGTTATTAGATTTGGACAAATACTGAAGGTATGGTGAGGTTTAAAAAGGTAAAACATAATATAAATATAAACAAAAGTTAACAGCCCTTATGTTTCATACATTCAGATGTTTATGGTTTAGGGAAACTAATAAGGAATAGAGTCTTTAAAAAAAAAAACATGTTTCTAACCCTGGAAAATTAGCACATCAGTTTCCATTTATTTTGAAGATTTCATAATCATCCAAATTCACAGATTTAAACACTCAAAATAAATCACTCTCTGAGAAATGAGTGATATATTTATGACTTTCTGATTTGCTGAGATGTATCTGTAGCTCTAGGGAAACCCAGTTTTATCTGATTTCAGATGCTGCTGCAGCAAAGACCAAATCACGGCGTCATCTGTTCAACCTCACTGAGGCCAAAGTTTGTTTTTGTTTTTTTTACTATTGAAGCTCTACAGTTTGGGGCTGAGCTTCAGGTTATTGAAGCCTGCCTACCTGCTGCTGCGTTTCTGTCGAAGCATAATGCCGGCACCATCACTTTGTGCTTTTTCACGTTTGCACAGTCACATTCTTCATCTGCAGGTTCATGGAGTATTTCACTGTTTATGACACACACTGGAGTGCAGGAGTGGAGCTTTCCTTAAACAAAAGCATCTCTAAAACAATACATATATCATAGAGGAAACTCCTAATAGAAAAGTTAATTTCTTGGTTACATTTTTTCTTACTGAAAATCTTTCAGGAGAAAGTCAATTAAAAAAGTTGAGCAAGACTGAACGTCAAGAGTTGGACAGATAAGCGACCCAGACCGGTTTCCAGTTCGTGTCAGAGCAGCACGCGCTTCGCTTCCCAGGCGCCAAATCTTCCTGCTTCTTCTTTCAGAACTGGTCCGAATGAAAAGGTCACGTTTGAATTGGCTGCTGTCAAAACCTTTTTATAAACAACTACTGGTTCCAAAATAAATAAAATAGGCAATATTAGCTAAAGAAGAAACAAAATGGCCACTTTCAGGAAAAAAATATATATATATAAAAGAAAAAAGGCATGATCACACTTTCAGTGTGCTTTTCAGTCTAAATTTGGTCGTGATTGAGCGCTGGGCAAATTCACGCATGTGGCACAATCTCTGGTCAGTCTCCGTTTTGAAATATTCACATGTGGAGAAACAGGAGTTTAGTTAATGCTGCAACCCTCCTAGTAAACCCACCCTTTATAAACTTATAGACCTATTAATAGGGGGGGACATGACCTTAGATCAGTCTTTAAACGCTCCAATGAGTGAAGACTACAAACAGCTAGAGGGAAGCTAAAATTCAGGGAGGAAATATGGCAAAGACGGCGTTAAAAAAAACAAAAAGCAAAGTCATGTCTCAGAGTGGAAGAGAAGGGGAGGGGAGGGGAGGGGAGGCAGGCAGGAAAGTAAGAGGGATGGGAGACGGGCAATCTTCTCACAACAGCAAAACTTCCTCCATAAACGGCTCGTGGCAACTTCTCAGGCACTTTTCTTCAAGTTCAGAAGGAGCTGGCCGGCGGCGTGGTCAACCTCTTTCCAATGTAGACCCTGAAAGGGAGAGGGAAGGAAATGACACTGAGAGGTAAACAACTGTTAGAACATGCAGGCTTGGATTAAGCCTAAACTGACTGGAACCTGTTTGAGATGCGCAAAAACGTTAAAATGATACATTTTTTCATTATCATCAAACTGAAAACACACTAATAGCTCAAAGAGTTCATGATGTCATAAGTCCTGACATAGGAAAGGAAATCCCACAGCATCACAGATGCATCATGATGTTGATCAACTAGCATTTGCTATCGGATATCCAAGTTAGTCCACATTGCATGGAACTATTATTTCTTTCTCTTTGCTGCTAATCAGTTAATAAATAATATAAAGTATATTTATAACCATGTAAATGTGTAACCTTTATTTTAAAATGCTCATCTCAAGGCAAAATATATAGTTCTTTCGTTCAACAGTTGAATCGGACTGTATGGGATATCGGCCAATAGGCTCAGCCCAGGTATCGTATCGGGAAAAACTACATCGTAGCATCTCTATTTTCCTTCCTTTGTTTGATTTTACATGTGGATCTTCTGTAGCTGAGAGGTTTAGTCCAATTCTGAGTTAAGCACATGGATCCAGTTAAAGACTTGATTTGTCATCCCCTCACATCCACCACACCTCCAACGGTCTCAGGCTTTTTGATGTTTACTCTGAGAGCAGATATGGGTATTTTTAAGTAAGATCATTGTCTTATTGATAATTTCTTCACTTTTGAGGATCCACGGACATCTTTGTATGAATCTTTAGGACTGCCAATAGGTGAAACACCAAAAATCACTCAATTATTCCACTAACATAGGATTATTGGGAATAAATGTACACTGACTGCTGGTTGGGTTTTTCTACTTTTCGGTATTGAATTGGCTGCTGTTTATAATGCATTTATAGGTATTTAACTGTCTATCAGCTGTAAAAAAAAAAAAAAAAAAAAATCCCATATAAACACATCATTTTAATAATCAAATCATTGATTTAAAATCATCCTTTATGGTTCATTTTATCCCCATTGTGGTAGCACCACATCCCTACATGGACTAATTTAGATTGTTGCACCACATGTTGTCACAAACAGCATGTTTCTGCTGTGTCTGAGGGGACAGGTGTCCCACAGCTGCTCTGCTGACAGGAAAACACACAGCTGAGAAACTGCTCCCAACTCCCCCTGCTGGTAAAAAGCACCAATTCAGGTTTAATAACCTGACTGTGTAAAACATCTTAGAAAATAGATGAATAAATAAATAACATCAATTAATGAACATAATGAAATGCTGCTATCCTGATAAAAAAAAAAGACATTTCTAAGAATAACAGAAGAACATTAAAAGCATGACATAGGTCAGCACAAAAATAAAAAACACCATTATCTTTAGGGGCTTTAAAAGAGAATGGAGATTTTAAAAGTAAATGTTTCTTTGTTTAGATCAGGATGGAGTGCAGTACTGACTGGTAGAATGGGGCAATAGGTGGGGGAGGGGGACTATAGTGCTAATACCACTTTACACCTTGTAAAGTACCTCTACACCTTGAACCTTTTGGCTTTTGGTGACATAACAAGCTCAAGAAATACATTTACTTTTAATACTATTTCTGTAATACACAGTGATGTCTTATTTTCTAGTTGATGGAGGTCTAGTTGCAGTTTCAAAAACTTTATTTGTAATTGGATAAAAATCTTTTTCACCAACGACTCAAGCTGAATCAGAAAGAATAGATGGATACAGCACATGATGATGGTTCTCCAGTCTGACCAGAGAACCATCTTCATATGCTGTATCTATCCATGGCTTCTAAAAAAAACTTCAAAAATGAGTTCTCTATGCCCCACCTGAACAGCGACATCCTTGTTCTTACCCTCTCATTAAGATCTGATTTGTTGTCAGCCTGACTAAAACATCTCTCGCCCAGATGAACAGTCAGTTCTCTGTGAAGATAATCATAATTTTTCCATGTTCAGAGGATGGATCAAAACGAGATCTGGGGAATAATTTTTTGGGACCTAATTACTTTAATTTCCTCCCTGACCAGTCTGCTGCATTCCTTGCACTTCATGATGCTGTTGCACGCACTGGGACTACTAAAAGAAAATGCTTGCAATGGACTTCATTCAGATGGATCAGAGTATTTTCTTTTGGCAACACTTTGGAAACCATGTTGGATTTTTACTTCCACTTATAAATCAGTCGATATATTTTGTGTTGTCACAAGAAATCCAAATGAAATAGAGAAGTTTGAGATTTAATGAAACAAAATGTGAAGAACTACTTTAAGAAGGCCCTATACACTGAAGCCATTGATCATTTTTCATATGAAGAAACTCTGCTAAATTAATCTAAAAGAACATGACAGTAAACCTGAAAAAACAATTTAACCAAGTAGAAGATTTACTCAATATACACGATATTTTCTTATAAACTGGCACAGATCTAAAATACCACCATGT
>NW_015150485.1:523772-533222 GCF_000732505.1 Cyprinodon variegatus | reverse complement strand
GGCAGATCTTTTAGTTATCAGACATCTCTCAAGTGGAATCAACTATCAGTTTTAGTCTGTGAGGCAGACAGCCTGTCTACTCAAAACTGTCCTTTGTGATAAAGCTTATAGTTAGATTAGCTCTTGTTATCCTGAGCTATCTTTATAGTTATGCTGCTATAGGCTTAGACTGCTGGAGGACATAGGGACCACTTTTTATTATTCTTGTTCTATTCTGCAATTCTGCAGCATTTGTTAGTTTAACCTCTAACTTTATGTTATCTGCTTTTTCTGGTCATAGTTGCTTCATGTAGCCTGGTTCTTTTTGACTATGACACCATTATGGATTTTATTGTAGATGATAGGGTTGGGTCTTTCTTTTCCATTGTTTAGTCCTGTTTCTCTCCTAGATATAGCTATGGCCTCATCTTTTCCTATGACTAACTATGTGCTCTCCTTTATCCTTTATAACATGAAAATGAGCACATAGCTCATCTTTACTTTTATTTTCCTAAACAGAGCCATCTATGGAGATATTTTACCATTACCTTTTCTGCTGAAGGTTTTCCTGTCGCTACATTCTCATCTAGGGGGAGCGAATAATGATAAGTCAATGACTGAGCAATCAGCTGTTTTTCCTTTGACAGAAAACCTTTATTCAATCTGTCTGTGTGATTTGAACAAATTGTCTCTGTAAAGTGTCTTGGGATGACGTTGTACATTGGAGATAAATAAGTAAACAGAATTGATTAAAAGCACTATAAAAATAAAAGTTTTTTGACTGAACATACTTCCTATACATTTCTAAAAAAAAAAAAAAAAACAAGAGATGGGAACAAGATTTTTTTTTTAAGAATATCGATGTGATTCCTTGATAAATGACTAAAAGATATTAAGATTCTTACCCCAGACCCAGAGCGAGGATGTGCGATAGCAGCAGTGAGGGGATGAAGACTTTGAGAAATTCGGCAGAAAAGATCCCTCCTTTCTTCATGGCCCCGGTCTTCCTCATACTGAGTGTCACTGAGCGGCGAGGGTGGCGGAAATGAAACTCCCTGAAATAAAACAGTACATGGTGAGATGTGCTGCAGGTTTCATTCCATTTTTGGAAGATCAACCCTTTTTTCCTTACCTGTTGTTAAGTTTAAAAGTTATCACCATGGCAATAATGAATTAAGAGTTTTGTTTCTGTTCCTTAAAGAGCTGAAGGAGCAGGGAAGTTTCTAACAACCCTAAAAAGCTTGCATTAGCACCCCCAACAGGTTACATGTAGAACAGTAAAATGTTCTGTTTCTTCAGAAGAAACACAAAGAGCAGGAGTCCATCACTGCAATTTGGAAGTAATTTAAGATCATAAATTCAAACCCTTCAAACTCTATTTATGAAAGGACTGAGCTCAACCTACCAGAAAACCAAGACATAGGGTCAAATGGTCTGCAGTATTTTCCTGCAACTTTTATAATCCAAAGAGTCCGTTTTACCTTTAGTCAAGGGAAATAAAACTTGTGGAAATATTTAACTGTTTCATGACCTCAAAAGGAAGTTTTTTTCTTCACTTTTTATAAATATAGTCTGTAAGAAATCATGTAATAAAAAAAAAAAACACCTAATTCTTAAATTTGGTGTTAATGATATTAGTTGTACTTTTAGTTTTATTCTGTTGTGTCACTGCAACTGTTCCACAAACAAACTGAAAAACTGCTAAAAACTAACTTTATTACTATATTATATTTAAGAACTTTTTTTTTATCTCAATCATTTTAAGTAGGGTTATTAGGAGCCATTTTAGAAGACCCAAAATGCTGCAGGTTGCTAGTCTACAGCATTCACTAAGGGTTCTCCATGCTTCACAAGACAAAGACATATAGTTCTCAAGACTAAAGCTGTTAAGGAAGGACAGTTTTTTTTGTGTTTTTCTTTTAATTTAAGTATAAATTTAAATCACAATGGATCTGCAGCAGGTCTAGAGGTAAAACACAGCATTAAATCAATGAATGAATGACATTAAAATGCTAGTTTTAGAACGTCCTTGTTGGTTTATTAAGGTTATCAAAGCTTCTGCTGCAGATGAGCGAGCTCAAACTCAGAGTCAGCGTCACAGTCAGATGGCTGGAAGATTCATTTTTTGCTGATCTGTATAATGACTGACCATTTCCTCTACACAAACATGAAACCAAACCAGGTTGCCACGGGAACAGGGGGAATGTGTGTTTGAAGAGCTACTCACTTGGGGGGAATGTTTTCCGGTCGACTGGACCAGTCGGCAACCCAGTCTGCGTCCTTCATCAGGATGTCCATGTCCCTGTCCCTGTCCCTGTCTTTGTCCAAGACATCCTCTTCAGACTGAGGAGGCAAAGACGTGTGTTATTCTATGAACACCACAAACAGAATATATTATGAATTTCTGCATACTCATGTTCTGTTGGCTTGCTCTAACTTCTAGCACGAAACACAAGATTGGACTTTAATGGTGGCAACAAAAGCAGTACAGATATTCAAATAAAGAAATTGTCTGTTTGACTGATGTTTCTATGGAAACTATATGCAGGACATTGCCAGTTTAGAGCAATGGAGTACCAATAGAGCTCTGACCTGACTGTCTCTTCTGCTGGTCATGTCCACGTCGAATATGATCTGTCCCTCCTCCTGGGGGGAGTGGGGCCTTGGGGGGCTGTGTATTGAAAAGCAACACAAACCAGATGTGTAAAGAAACAATGATCCTAAATGTGGATAAAGTGTGTGACTAAACATAAAAACACAGAAACATAAAAAAAAGCATATTTTATTGAACTTTTTTAGAGGTCTGGGAAGAAAAACGATGGAGCTAATACTATGGAATAGTAATAACTCCATAGCTAAAACTATGGAGTGTTAGCTTTCAACTGAAATATCAGCTGTGCTGCTGCCATCAACCCCTTCTCTGACTGTGATTGGCTGGATGTGCTCTCTTCATCCTCTGGCATGGGAGCTGGCTCAGAGCTCGTCTGCCTGGCTGCGCGTTTCCTGAATGGGGCCGCCTTTTACAGTTGCCATTTGTATCTCTGCTTCTGTCTCCTTGAACCCCAGTCGGCCTCAGCAGATGGCCGCTCACACTGATCCTGATTCTGCTGGAGGTTTCTTCCTGTTAAAAGGGAGTTTTTCCTCTCTACTGTCGCTACAAGCATGCTAAGTGTGAGGGATTACATTAAAGTCAATGAGTCAATGCAATCAACTGGTTTTTTCTAAGATAGAAAACTTTGAATCAATTTAACTGTATGATCTGTTGAAGTGTAAACTGCCTTGAGATGACATGTGTTGTGAATTGGTGCTACAGTCGCTATAAACTGAATTGAATTAATATTAATTTCAGTTCCACTATATCAGTATTAAGTGAATCTTGCAATTAAAATGCAGTTCATCAAAATCTAAATGCAAAACTGAGATCCCTTCTGAATGTATTGCTCATTACATAATACGTTTTCTTACATCAATAAATAATGTTTTTCAGTATCAAATGTTTGTTTAACACAATCAGCCTAATTTACTTTGTCAGAAACTCCACAAAACTCAGATGAAAGCATCAACAATTGCCTGGATCTGACAAACAGATCACAGTTTGTTAGACTGAATTGAGTCAAACTTGCAGAACAACAGGTGACATAACTCTTTGTTTGATGTGACTCTCTACACCTTAGATTTCCAATACATGACAGACTCTTGTAATTTACAGAAATACTTGGATCACTCTAATGTCGTTGAAAGCATCAGAGTTGGACAAGAAGCTGAGTGCAGGGATATGGTGAACCACTTTGTAGCCTGGTGTAGAAACAATCAACTAATGCTGAATTTGAATAAAACTATGAATATGATCATAGTTGTAGAAGCAGGAACAGGCCAAACACTGTTATCATTGGAGAAGGGGTGAAGGTGGTAGAGGAGTATAAATCCCTCAGAGTTCAGCTGGATTACAGACTGGACTGGAGACGTGACTATAGGCCTTCTACAAGAAAGGACAGAGCAGACTGGACTTCCTAAGGAAGCTTTTGCAGCAAAATGCTACACATCCTTTATCAGTCTTTTGTGGAGAGTTTGATCTCTTCCTCCAACATCTGCTGGGGGATAAAAGCAAGAGAGCAAATGATTTAAAATAGCTCAACAAGCTAATGAAGAAGGCCGGCCGAAATCCTCCAGAACCTTTGGGGATTATTAGACAAAGAAAAAAAATTTTCAACATTTTTCCCGGTATAACATGAGTCAGACCAGCATTTAATTTCTTTTTGGCTTTTTTTCAGTTGAACTAAATATCAAATTACACCATGGTGTTCTGGGTGGGTTTAAATGCATTAAGTTCTGTTACCATAGTAATCTCAGTTTCCAGGTGAGCCCAAATGAGTTTTGTTGCCACGGCAACCTACAGTAGGTAGGTGCATCACATGCGTCCAGGTTAGTTTTAATCAAGCCACATACTTTCAGCTTGACATTACTGGGAGATAACATTACAAATAAATGGATAAAAAAGTCAAATAATTTAATTTGGTTTGCAGTGTATATCTACTAAAAAAAATTAAACAAAATAAATGTTGCCTGTATACCTTCATAGGACTGGGTTCATTATAATATGTTCCTGTCCATAGCTTTTGAGTTCTATGTGAATCTTGTACAGAAAACTTTTCGGACTGTACCATGTGAAAGCACGTTGTTGATTGAATGTTCTTAGCTTAAAAACATCCTAAAGATGACTCACTAGTAGCTGAAAGTCCAGCTTGCTGATAAGGTCCACTTTATCACAGTTACACACCAGCACATGATGTGGCCACAGGATGAAGGGTCAGATATTTTGAAAGTATTAAATGAAATAATGAGCAAAGCCGTGGCAGACAACTTCTTGTTTGTTTTAGAACCAAAAAACACGACTAAAGGAAGCGTCTGCTCTGATTTCAATACAACAGGATCCATTTCCTACTAATAGGTTACTTATTTCACTGTTTTTCAAAATGACAGAAAATCTTTTACTCATTTATGCAGAGTGAAGACAAAAAAACATCCGGCTGGAAAATACAAATTCATTTCATTCTTTACATTTTCTAAGTCAATTTTTCCTAATTTTACAGCCAATGTAAGTGTCAGTGAAATAATTTATTTCTTGGAAAAATGTATGTTTATTTCTAATAGTTAAGACAATGTATTTTATGTTGTTTGGTTCACGTTTTGGGAATGTGTAAAATGATTGCATTGTTTTTTTGTGTTGAGCTATTTTTTGTTGAAAGTTATCGCGAGATTTGTGTATATGTGAAAAGCAACGCGACTTGAATAAACACAGAAGGAGCAGAAGCTTGGATCAGAACCATGTGGAGCAGCCTTGTGTTTACTGTAGCTGTTGAGGTATTTGTAGTTATGTTTGTAATATTTTGCAATGTTATTGGTTATGGTGTTTTAATTACTTTATATTTTAATTTAGAGTGGACGAGGAAGAATTTAACTGTTAAAGACCTCCGAAGTGGCAGGCGGTCACGAAGTAACTTCTGTTAAAGCCAGTGTCACCTGATTTTCTGTAAATGTATCGATATCTAAAGCTTTGTCTTCTATTTCTGTAGTTTTCACAGCGTTTAATAAAGAGCCCGTATAAAGGAAACTGTGCCAGTGTTGTCACTTTGGAGTTACAGCCAACATTTAAAGTTTTTAGGTAACACACAAAATCACATAGAGTTCTAGATATTTCCACTTTCCCACCCTTTAAATATGTATGAAAGATCAACTGCCAAAGCGTGTATGTATGGACCGACAAAAGAAGGATGAATCAAAACTGACTGGCTGATGCAGATCTTGAAATTCGATTTTTTTTATCAGAACTTCTTAAGACATTTATGGATTATTAAACAAATCTGGAACACTGATCGTCTAATATTGAAAAGTTTGGATCTTAAAGGAATATTACACCCAAAACATGATTAGCCTTCATTTTCTACTCACCCCCATGCTGAACAACACTCTGGAGTACTTTTTTGATATCTCAAATGCATCTGGAGATCTGGGAGGCTTCTTGCTGTCTGCTGACATTCAAATAATGGAGGTCTATGGCGCCCGAGACAGAAAGGTCCATAAAAGTCCACAAAAACGTGTCAATATTCCTCCATACTGCTCGTCCAATGTATTCCAAGTGTCCTGAGTGGGTAGCGTCCATAATTTACTCGAAACGAAGTCATTTAGAATGTTTTTAGAGCATAAACAGTAGTGTATAGGATTTCCTGAAAGCGCGCGCCAGCGCGTTCAGGAGGCTACGGAAGCCGGCAGACCAGATGAAAGTGCGCATTCAGTGTCTGCTCTGCCGATAATGCAAGCGTAGAAGAAGAAATGTGCTGTTTACCTGTGCAAAGAAAGAAACAACGAAAGAAAAATGTCTGAGGACTTCAGTGTTGAGGAAGAGCATAAGTTCTTTGCCGAGCTGAATGCGCACTTTCATCTGGTTTGGTCTGCCGCGGTTTCCGTAGACTCGTGAACGCGCTTTTAGGAAATACTATACACTACTGTTTATGCTCTAAAAACATTCTAAATGACTTCGTTTCGAGTAAATTCTGGATGCTACCCACTCAGGACACTTGGAATACATTGGACGAGCAGTATGGAGGAATATTGACACGTTTTTGTGGACTTTTATGGACCTTTCTGCCTCGGGCACCATAGACCTCCATTATTTGAATGTCAGCAGACAGCAAGAAGCCTCCCAGATCTCCAGATGCATTTGAGATATCAAAAAAGTACTCCAGAGTGTTGTTCAGCATGGGGGTGAGTAGAAAATGAAGGCTAATCATGTTTTGGGTGTACTATTCCTTTAAGTCTGAAAGCTTCAAACTGAATTTCACCGTCTTCTCCTGGTACCTGTCACAAGAAGAGTTGCTGCGGCTCGACTCGTGTTGGGCGTCCAGTAGGATCTTCTCCATGTCTCCGTTGTGGATCGAGGAGGACGATGGGACGTGCTCCAACCCCCCCACTATGGCCTCCTCTTCCTCCACCTGAGTGAGAGGCAGCAGACTTGGCCCAGGCGTGGACGAGGACTGGGCCTGAGGATTTCTGTTCATCCCCAACTCTACCCAGGACCCTACGTGGAGAAACCAAAAGGGCAATGTAATCCTTCCTTAGCCCTGTTTAACTTTTATCATTGTAATGTGCACTTTGAATAAAATAAGGTGGCAGAGAGAGGCACTGTGTGACTGCTGACACATGTACTGGTTTAGAAAACCAACAACTCCAAATAAGAAGATCTATCCTGACATTCTTCACCGCTTCAGAAGGTTAAGCCAGGATAAATCACATCAAGAGTCCAAGCAGGGACCACTTATATGTCACGGTTCTATTGTCATGTTATATAAACAACAGAAAAATGTCAGCACGATCCAGATTAAAAGTGTAATTATTAAATTCCTCTGAAGAAAAAACAAGCTGAGGTAATCACCAAAACATCCTGTGTTTTTATTGACATTCATCTTTATTTGTTTAAGATATGGGTCAATCTCAAGAAGGTTTTCCAGAGTAAGTGTGTGATGTGGCAGCTTCAAGCGAATATAGATCCCCCTCCCAGTATGAAAATTTTAAAAATTGCACATGCTTCTTGTGGGTAGGTGAGTTTAAAGATGGTGGGACACGAAGACTGTGGGAGCTCTGATAAGATTTGAGCCGAGATACTTGAGTCAATAAACCAATAAGTCAACATCCTGCTTAGGAAAAAGAGAAGTACTCTCCAAGGAGCAGGACTGTTTCACTCTAAATTCAGCAGAAAGTTGAAACTCTATATTTTTGTCACTAATCCAAAAAAATAACTAATTCTTGGTACCTTAGACAAAAAAGTGGGTTTCAATAAGGCATCTTAGGGGGAAAAAAATGTTTTTTTTTCTTTTGTATTTTTATTTATGACGTCAAATGATGAAAAACACAGAAAGACGTTTCTTGTTCCTGAGCTGAAATAAATCAACAAGTCAAACAGTCAGACACTGACAGGGTTCTATTTATTGCAGTGTGATGAGCTGGCAGTAAACAGTTCTGTATAAGCAGCTATTGGCTAGGGGATACAACGCTCCCACCGGCTGGTACGTGAGCTCCAGCATGGACTGGCAGCCGAGAAGGCACAGCCCGGCAGAGTAACGTTACAAATATAGAGGAGGAGGAGGTGGAGGAGAAGGAGGGGGATGGCTAAAAATCTTCTTCACCACATAGTTACAAAATATTTCCTTAACAGGTCACATAAAATAAGTAAACATCATAAACAGGATATATGCCAGAAACGGCGAAGCTACTCATCAAGTCAGCAATCGTGGTTATCCAGTGGATTACACAGCAGACCAGGGGCCATTGTGTTTGCTCGGAGGGCTAAAACCACGTTACCATGGCGCCCCTGAATCTGAACATTCTGGCCGACAGACAATATCAGCTGCTGGACGGGTTCAGAGACATGATGTGATCCCACTCTCTCCCAGGACCAGAAACTGGACCAAAGGGGAAGATAGAAGTTTTTTCTAAAATAACAGAACATGTTGGTCCAAAATAAAGGACAGGAAGCATGTGAACCAAGGTGCCTTCAAAAAATATCCATACCCTTTGAACGTATTCATATGTCATCCCTTTAAAACCTCAAACCTTTGTGCAGTTTTATGTGAAAGACTAATAAAAGTGGTTATTCGTTCTCTAAAGGAAAATTTCAATGACATTTTTGTACATTTTTTTACAAAATCTAACAATGACTTGTGTTGTATTCAGCCCCTCTGAGTCTGAAACATTGCAAGTATCAGAAAGAGCGGATACATTGCCTGGAACCAATAGTCTTTTTTTTTCTTAGATCGACAGATATGTGCATGTATTCGCAGATTCATCAGTGCTTTCCACAGCTATGCTTTAAAATCAGATTAAGCGCATGCATTACTGCTCCCTCTATTCGCTACTCATTGTTACCGTTCTGTTGATTTGTAAAAACATGTTTATTTTTCCTTCAATTGACATTAATGTTACATTTGATCTAGTTAGTTCATTGTTATAATTTAAAAAGAGGAAGATAAAGCAACCCCGGCTCCAGAAACTGCACCCCTCCCCCAGAAGAAATAATAAAAAAAAAATGGATAAAATAAATCTTTAGAGCATATCAGTTAAACTGCTGTCAAATTATATAGTACACGACTTAAAGTCATAGGGAAACGATTGTTCCAACCGTAGCATTTCCGAATTCTCCCGAGTGGTGCACGACTTTAGCGAATAAAGTGAATATGATTGGTCGTTTATCAGAAGGGCGGGATTGTTGTGGTGGAAGGTCCGCAAGCATGTTTGATTGTGGCCGGTGTCTCTAAAGCATTTTGCTAACCAGTTAGCAACTTAGTGCTAGTAGGTTCCCAATGGGAAATTCCATTGGGACCAAGTAGCACTAAATTTGCGACTTAGAAACGACACTGTCAAGGAACGCTATGGACAGCGGAAACAAGCAAGAGGAGGAGCGTTTTGTTTCAGAGGTCG
>NW_015150485.1:505775-522044 GCF_000732505.1 Cyprinodon variegatus | reverse complement strand
CTATTCAGGGTAACATTGCACAAAGATGTATTCTATTTCAAAATGAGTAACTTCAGAACTAATTGACTGACACTTAGGTATATGTACAAAGATAGATTTTTGTGTCAAGAGTTGCGTCCAAACTGATACTGATAATGGTCTTGGAGTGGAAAACTTTCAAGTCTGATTTCATGTATACTTGTGTACAAAGAGTCGTGTTATTTCTTAAACAATGTCTAGGCCGCTTGTGTCTATTTGCCACCTTTGTGAATTGTAAAAGAAGGTGTTTGAGAGAAAGCACACCAGTAATCATGTAATCAAAAAAAAAAAACAAACTGAATGTTGGAACTGTAACTCATATGTTTACATCACTTTTTTTCATCTCAATGTTTTCATCACTGGTGCTTACCTTTATCAAGGCTGCACTTAAAAATAAAATAGTCTAGAGAGCTGTACCTAACGCAATTTCTTTTGTTTACATTTGTGTGAACATAATAAAATCTGTCTAAGTCTATTTGTCTGTGCACGTCTGGTGTTTTAGGTATTGGTTTTGGTGTGTTTTAATTGCCAAAGGGCCCCACATGCATACTTCAGTGTCTTCAAGCTTGTGATGTCTGCATATTTTGCAATCCATTTATCTCTTCCTTCCTTTTTGCAATGATGTCCTACTATGTTCTGGTAACATAAACTCCAAATAAAACACATTCAATTTTATCATAATATCACAAAAAAGGTTCCAAGGTTCAAGAATATGAAAAATTCTTGATTGCATTCAGATATGTTTATTAGCTCTGGATTACCCTATCCCTATTGACAAAAAACCACAAGACCCATTATACTTCCTCAATATTTTGCATAATATAAAAATTGTCCCATGTCGCTGTGCCATGTCCCTATATAGGGTGGGCCCCACTACGAGTCAGAGCAGCCAGTAAACATGCCATTGTTTACTGCCATGTAAACATGACATTATGTATATATATATATATATATATATATATATATATATATATATATATATATATATAAACCATTGTTATATCTCGATAAATCAACTATTAAAAGCCTCGACAGAACTGGACATTCTCCAGGCTTGTTGACTAGAGTCTAGCCTGCCTCCGCCTTTAGAGACAACCCCACCGATTGGCTATTTTTCCCGTCACTCATATATAAACTGAAACACCATTGGTCCATCCGCTGTCAATAAACAAACTGGACATAATGTTCAAGCTCCTCCCCTTTCGGTGAAGCTTCGCTTGAAAAATGTGCAAATAAAGCACTGTTGATGCAGCCCGACTAATTTAGATTTTTTTATAAATAGATACATACTTATTCACGTTGAAAGAGGAAATAACATAAAATCCGAAGGGGTAATTCAGGGCATCTGGTTAGCAGCAGTTAGCTTACCGTTAAGCCCCGACTCTCCGTTATTGTCTGTTGAGGTAACGTTAGCCGCTTCGGACATTGTGGTTCCCAGTAAGGGGGGAGGTTGCTTTAGCAGCAGAAGCTATCCCTCTCTCTACACATTCAGATGAACTTTAATATAACCAAGCCGAGGTGTTTTCAGCCCAGGACGACAGGATGAAAAACTGACACGCCAACCCAAGGCGCCGCTCAACCCGTTTGTTTTCGTAGGGTTAGCTGGCCTACAGTCAGCAGCAGACGACAGCCAATCAAACTTCTTCAGAGGCGGGGCTTTTGGGAGACGTAACACCGTATGTTTGATTCAACTGGGGTGGGTACGGAGTCAGATTACGTAACGAGTTACAAAAAACTTGTTAAGGATATTATGAAAACAAGGGAATGGTTAGCCGACTTACCATTTTATAGCTATAAACAGAAGAGAGTACGAACTAATTATAATTACTCAGTTACATTTATTTGAGTAGATTTTATTAAAAAAAAAAGAAAAAAAAACTTTTTGGAGCTGTTGTACTTTACTGTACTTTGTACTTTTATTTAAGTTAAACCTTTGTCAGAGTAACTCTACTCTTACTTGAGGAAAATACATAAAAAAATAGAATTGGAAAAATATTGCTCTGCCAGAATATATTTTTTTATCATGTTATTTATTTTTATTTTCTTTAATACTTGAGATAGCAGAATTTGCACCTAACTCCATATCATTGACTCGGTATTTGAGTAGTGATTTTAACAAGTATTTTTTACTCCTAATTGAGTAATATATCTGTGATCTCTACCCAACTTTGGCTCTATCTATGAAATAGCCAGACTAAAGTAAAAAGTTAGTTGTAGAAGCAGCACATTTAAAAGGGTTTTGCTCTTAATTTTTTCAGTTGCCAATATCAATAACAAATATATCACCTGTTTAAAACCAAAAAGAATCAATCCCACTAGACCTATGATACAGTAAAATGGTATATTCTGCAACTGTTAAAAAGTGCTATACTGACTCATTAATAGTGTTTATGTCCATTATAACAGAATGCTTTTCTTGCATGTTGTGTGGATTTCGGCAAAATAGTGTTGAGTGAAGACTTTGAATATGTTTTAGCAAACAGAAAGACAATGACATTGGTTTCAAACAAAGAAAATCTGAACCATGAACTCATGGATATTTTTCAAATACACACTCAATGTTTGTGGTCATGTGGGGATTAAAGTAGTACAAAGTTGAGAGTAATCAGCATATCTATGGTAATTCTGTGATATGACATAATAGTTACTGAATCAAAGAGTCTAAGGGTGGAGCCTTGGTACATACATACAAACACCTAAAACAAATGCATCTTTCACCGCAGTACAAAATTACGGAGCCCCTAAAAGGAAGTGGAGGGGGAAAAAAGAACCTTTGCAAGATTCCGCAATAGTTTTGCGAGAACTCGCAAAAGTATTGCAGGATCTCGCAAAAGTTTATTTTTTGCGAGATCTCGCAAAAGTTTATTTTTTCCCTCCATGTCCCTTTAGGGGCTCCGTAGAAAATCAACCATTTGTTAGAGTATGATTATTTAGTAGGAAAGCACACCCACCTTTAAGGCCTATTTAATATCGTAATTATTGGCAACACCTTCAGCCAACATGAAATCCCTTGGTTAACATGAAAGAATGTTGATTTTGTATCTGCTGAAGCATTTTGCTGGGTTTATTTGACCAAATGAGTCAGTAAACTACCACAACACCCATCAGTTTTCTGACAGTAGGGTCACAAGATTATTATTTAAAATGTCCTATAATGTTGAAAATCGGGCAATGCCAATTTGTAATATAATTGAGGTTTAACAAAACCCAAATTTTAAGGATCACCTCATGTATGTTATCAAACATATAACTCCTAAAACAAACCTTTGGCCAAGTAAGATCTTAAAAACTCAGAGGTTTGACACAATTCAAGACATGTCTAATATAGCTTTTTAATGCAAATAAGTTGAATAAAGATTGCAAGCAACACATCAAAAATGATCTTCAAAGATGTTTCATATCTGGGGCACAATGTTCTGGATTACTAGCATTCTTAGATTATCTACATTTCTATCAATTCTATAATTACTTTTATATGACAAGTTTACTTGCCATACAGTAGTTTCACTTCATCTCCTTTACCAAATAATCTTTATATGTATATATATCTATAAATTATGCGTTGTTGATTAATGTTATAATGTCTTTCCATACACAGCTACCTATTAGCTTGAAAAATATAAACATGACATCAAAGCTTGCTTAAGGAGGTGGAGACATGCATGCCCCCACGTACACAGTCAGGACTCTAATCTTGTGAGTGCTTACTCACAAATTTCTTTAACCGAGCCCCACTGGAGTAGCTTTAATCCTCCACTGCTTCCAGTCCAACAACTTTCCATGATGACTTTGAGGAATCCTGTTACATTGGACTACTATATTAAAACCTAAAAAGTTGTTCTTAGTAAGGTGTATATTGTGTACATAAAGACTTTAAAATGTGAAACATTTAAAAGTGTTTATTTACAGGTAATTTAAAATAAAATGTGTATTTTAGAAACTTGTTTCTAGCTGACTAGTATGTCCAATAACCTGTGGGAAAACATATCTAGTCCCTGACAGAATTTTCCTTACAATAAAAATAGGATCTTTAATGCTGACATATACTCTAATTTAAAAGCCACAAAGGTAATTGTTAAAATGACTGTTCAGATTCATAGCCAAGCAAGTTAATGGAAAGTGAAGTGGAAGGAAAAAATGTACACAAAGATAATACACAACATGGATATCTGAAACACCAGTGCCAGCGGCACAGCCTAGCTAAAGGCCACTAATAAATTAATCTTTACCAACCCCAGTATCACAACAGGTTAATATATTTCTAAGTATGCAGTGCCTTTATCTACTACTGTTTTCCTTCCACAAAACTTTTTATTAATATGCTTGGGTACACCTCTTTTCTTAATCAGCTTCTTTAATGACATTATGGTGGCGCTTCTTTACCTGATGGCAAATAAAAACCACTGGTATAACTGGCATGTTATGATCTCCAGTGAAACTGAATTTTGGTGAAGCTGTAAGCACCAATAATCAAAGCTAAAAATATATTTTAACATCAAAGCATGTAATAAAGTCAACTTTCACCTTTTTAGCTGGATTGCTTATTTCTTTTAATACATTTTTTAATAAACTGTACAAACAAAAACAAATCAAGCACCACACAGTGAAATGAATGCAGAACAACAGTCACTCAACCAAAACGATGCAAAATAATTCCTTTATTTTTCCTTTGCCCGTCACCATCAGGGTAAAATTTAATAACTCATTACTAGAGGCATTCCTGTCCTAAATGTCCTTGTTGCAGGTATTGTTTGCAGTGGTTAAAATAAGTTATTCAGTGCCTCAAATAATGTACATCTTTTTAAATTGCATTTATACATCACAGATGTCCAAAGTACTTGTTCTGTGCTCAAAGGGTCCAGTGTCAAATCCTTGATGTTAAACACCAGCGACATGAAACCTAAGATCGCTCAAAATAAGCTGTAGGTCCAGCATCGTTTTACAGAGTGGGACGGAACAAACCTGGACACATTTTAAACTTTTTTTAATATAAATATTACAATCATAATATGAATGATAATATCTTTTTATAGCCTCCATTTCCTGACTGTCGCTGCACAAAAACAAAGAACAATCGCACAGAGGGGTTCATATTAAAGGGTAAATAAGAAATGTCTTTTCGAGTTTTGAGATGGTTCTGACCCTAAAAAACAGACATGGGTGACATCTGAGGTTGCACAAAATTTAAAATGCTGTGAGCAACCGTTTGGCTGTATAAAGAAACTGAGTGCCTAGAGGTCCATTATTGATGGTAATAAAAGGAGAAAACTGAAAATAACAAAAAAATATGTATTCTTTTAGAAATCTGAACACCACAGCGCAGATAGTGTAACTTACTAAATCATTTATTCTAGCAGAGAACCAGTCAAGGGGACAGTTTATAAAAATAAGTTTGTAGGCAAAGTTTTAAAGTTACAGAGTTACCCCCTTCTGAAAAGTAGAGGGTTGGTCAGCAGGCAGAGACAGGACGAAAGGAAAAAAAACATTGGCACATGACTAACAACAAGGCAGACGTTTCTGCAGCAGACAGGCGGATGATGGGAGACAGTCACCCGTCCAGATCTAGAGCAAAGTGAATAGTCAGCAATACCACGTATCCTCTTAAATCAACCCGCAGGTTATTAAAACCAAGCTCTCATGTCGGTCCCATCCTGTTAGTTCACTTTGTCCTGGAATATGTAGAGGTTGTTCGTAGTTGCCACGGCGATGATGTTGTCCTGTGGATGCCAGGCAGTGTGTAAGATTTTCTTGTTGAAGTCCAAACTGTCCACGCTGATTTCGTCCTTCTTGCGCTTGCCGCCGGTGCACACCTTACGAGGCCTGAGGACCTGCAGGGGCTTGCCGTTTTCCCGGGACGCCTCCAGCGTCGTGTCCCGTCGATGGCCACGGTCGAACATCCGGAAGAAGTTGTTATAGGAACCAGTCATCACCACACTGTCAGAGGAGGAGGAGAAAGAAAATCGGCTTTAAAAACTGCTCCCATATCTACAGCACCACCCACAGCTAACGGCACCATGGGTTAAGATGGGTGCAAACACCTTAAAACAAATGCATCTTTCATTGCAGTAGAAAACCAAGCCTTTTGTTAGAGTATGATTATTTAGCAGGAAAGCACTCCCACTTTTAAGGCCTATTTAATACCGTAATTATTGGCAACACCTTCAGCTACCATGACATCACTTGGTTCACTTTGTTTTCTGTAAGATTTAGTTCTGGGGGGTGAGCTCGCCATGAAAGAAGGTTGATTTTGTATCAGCTGGAGCATTTTTCTGGGTATTCTGAGTCAGTATTTTTCCACAAGACCCATCAGTTTTCTGACAGTAGAGTCACAAGATTATTATTTATAATGCCCTATAATGTTGAAAATTGGACAATGAAATTTCATAATATAATTGAGGTTTAACAAAACCACATTTTCAAATGGCAGGGGTGCTCAGTTTTAGTAACAACATTTAACATGAGTAATACACTTACTTCCACATTCCCTTAAATTGGGTCTGAAGGGAAGAGAGTTGCAGCTAGCACTCAGATCTATGCAAGTGATTAGAACGAAGCAGCTTTTTCAGACAGAGTCAGTAAAGTCCTGTGATGATGGACTTTAATATTTATTAAAATAAAAACCATTCAACCCTCATCCAAAAATGAGTGCACTGTAACAAAGGACAAAAACGTTACATATTCCACACTGGTTATGCAGCGCTTCTTTTAAATACTCATCTTTTTTTCCCCTTTTTTTTAAACCTGACCAAGTGGGCTCATTTATTACTAAATAAGGCCTTTTTTTCCCTTTTAAGGAGAGTGCTTTAAATTAGAAATGAAGTTGTTGAATCATTGGTTAACATTTAGATATCTGGTGTGTATCTTAATTTTCTGTTTTTCCTGTAGCACTTTAAATACTTGTCAAAATCTTTAACATCTTGGGCACTGAAATCTGTAGGTTTGGGCATCTATTGCAGTAAATCCCAAGTTGAATATGTCACTAACTGAGAGCTTTTATTTGGTTTATATCAGTCAGAGAGGATTAAACAGTCTGAAGTGACAACAGCAGGAGTTTATGGTGGTGTTGTAGGATTAAACAGTGCTTGAAGACAAGCATGAACGTGCAAATTAGGGAATGGCAGATTTCAGACTTCATGATTGGCCAGGATTGGAAACCGGCTAGTCTGAATCATACGCTGGATCTAATTAATGGTATTGGGGCGAGAAAAAAAAGAAAGTAGAAAGATGGCTTAGAAGTTACAAGTACTGCTGAGAAGTACAAAAAAATACATTTTCAGAAAAGCACAGCTGCAGTAAAAGATTTAAAAGAAAAAAGTTTTCTACACCGGGAGACATTACAGATTGCATTAAAGTGAGCAATAGAAAAATCTAAAACTGCCATTTATCCTGGCAAATGATCACATCTAAAAAATAACTATCCTAACTCCTATATTGTGGATTAAGAACAATAGATAGAAAAGCTGAATGTATCAGTATGAGATACTGATGTTCTATAAACATCAATATCTCAAGCTGATGTGCATTTTGTCCTTTTAAATAAATACAGATAACAGGTAGACAAAAAGACAAAAAAGGGATTTTAGTTTTACATTTTAGTAAGAATTTAAAGCAGAGGGAAGCTTGGTTTTTGTGATACTAACCTTGCTAATTCTTACATAAGCAAAATTCTTAATTCAACATTTGATTCTATTTTGAAATATCAATAAAACCCTATCATTTTTTTTTACTGAGTATAACATTCCTGCAACCTATTTTTGCTTATGTTTCTTAAAGAATAAGACAAGTCTATGAAACTAACAGATCAAAATTAGCTGAAAAACTGATAACATCTGTGCCTGAAAAGCCTTGTTTGGTGCAGTTCTTCAACAGTAAACTTTGTATGCATTTTTGTCCATTGAGAGTGCAGAACATCTGAATATTTGGAATAAAAATGCCTTTTTTGATTGAAGTGGTTTGACTTCCTTTAAACGGGCTGCTGTTCAGGAATCCAGTTGCAAAGCCGATTTGACTCCGGGTCTCATTTATCCTGTTTAAACAGGAGTACTTCTAGGCATTTCCACACCCTGAACTATACAAACACCATAAGGAACATCCCAACATTTCATGTGCATGACATGATAGAAAACAAAAGGTTTCAGAAGAATCTACGCCCAAACTTCTGGAAAATGATTTATGAAGCAATTCTTAGAAATTATTAGCATCATGCTTGTACCTGTCATCTCCATTCCAGCAGCACTCAAACTTGTCAAAGATGCAGTCATTCTCGTAGAGCGAGCACAGCTTGCTCCTCAGGTACTCATGAACCTGAAATGATTGAATGGGGCAGAATAGTGAAGAAGCAGAAGAAACAATCCTAAAACTCTGGATCTAATCTGATTTTTAACATCTTTACTGAAAAAGTTCTTTATAAATCCAACTATTAAACAAAGTGTTTAGCCCGACCCCTAGTGGCCATTACAGAAAGTTCAGTGGCTTTAAAAAAAAAAAAAGAAAGAAATTCTTGTCATTTCATTGAAGGCAGGGCTCATATTATTAGACTTATCTCCTTTGTACTTGATAATATTTACTAATTAATAATTAAAAACCTCTATGGCTCATGCTCAGAAAAAAAAATAAATCAGAGATTTAATAGTTCATCAAATCCTTAAGGATAAGTAGTCTCTGGTCATCGTGTAGCATCTGTTGTGGAGAATTCTGCCTCACAAATTCTAGAATACCTCAGATTCTCTGATAAACTATTAAAAATATTAAATATACTTTATCTTTAAATTTAAAAAGTTATTTGAATCCTTTGTAGCTTGGTTTTAATATGATAAAAAGCCCTAACCAAATTGTAAGAGTCTGAAATCTGATCTTTGTCCGCTACAGTAAAACAAGATTATAAACTCTAAATGGCCAACCCTACTCACTGGGGCTGGATGGGTTTTAAAATCTCTACGTTTACAGCCAACTAAAAACCTCGAAGCAACACTTCAGTATTACTGCTCCTTCTTACCTGGTACGTCTCCACTGGCCTGTTTTCCATGTTCAAGTCCCATATCTTTACGGATAAGTAGTCTCTAGTCATCATGTAACGTCCGTTGTGGCTAAACTTGACATCCGATATGGAGGATATGATCTCTGAGAAGAAGGAGCGGTTGCTGGGGTTTTCAGGCTCTTCAAACACTGGAAGAGAGAAAGACAGACCTATAGAGATCAGAGGCTTCTTCATCAGATAAAGAAAAGCAGTAACTGATGTCCCAGCATCAAACAATTACCAAGCGGAAAAAAAATTAACATAACTAAAATCAATTATAATCATTTTCTTTTGATGATTTAATTTCCAACAATCAACTCCTTGAGCTCCTGTAGCTCAGTCCCATCAGGCCATCACCTTTAGGTCATACATGTTAAACCATAACCTAGCTCACTGTGTGATACCAGTTGCTGCAAATATTTACTTTGTTATATTTTCATTGTTGTGAAATATGATCAGTTTCATATCAATTTTCACCGCTTGAACTTTGTTGCCCTTTAAAATTAATTAATTATCACCTCCCAGAGGGGCTGATTCAGTTAAAAAGGAAAAGTTTTTTAAAGGAATATATTTAATTGCTATTTTCTAATATGAAACTTAAAAGCATAGTGGAGGATTTTGGTGAATTTTTGAGAACTGCTCTCCACTTCAAAAAAATGCACATGCACAACCCTGTACCCACTACCAAGAGAGAATGCCTATTAAACGTGTGCGAGAGCGTGCACGAGCCCATTTCTCCCTGTGCACGCTCGGTTTAAAAGTTGTTTGCATTGCTCATACAAGCTTCCTTTCCAAAAGAAGATTTCCAATTTTTTCCACCATGTCACACTCACCACCGGTAAGTGAAAATGGGGACAAGCACGTAGGACGGCTTTACATAAACATATCACCAAAATGATTGAAAATTAGGAGGACAACTTATTTTGATGATCCACTGCAAAAAAAGAACATCCTCCACTATACCTTTAAGTAAGAAAAAAAAAAATTCCTTAATTGGATAAGGTTTGAAAAAAACTTTAGATTACATTTTTAAGCCATATCGCTTCAGCCCTAGTTTCTATTTAGCTTAGCAGGGCAGTGACTCTCAGCCTTATAACCTCAAGTGACATTCAAAGAACAACAGTGTCTGAACCAGCGTTTTGGGATTTTCTGTGGAAAACGTTCCGACTTGAACTCTGAGACCGATGACGTCAAAATAAACAGCTGGAAAATGACAGACATACAGCTGTTCCTCCAGAGTGGCTTCAGTTCTTGACTGGTTTAATTTTTAAAACCGTCTCATCCCTTCAAAAATGAACCTCTTCCTGTGTTACTGGGAGATTTCATCTGAGTTTCAAAATAAATAAAAAAACCTAATTTATCCAAACATTCCTGCAACCAGAAACCTTAATACAAGCAGCTTAAATTATGTTTTGTTAAAGAGTCGCAAACCTGATCAGTTGATCCGTCTGTAACAGCACTGCAGAGTTTGAGGAAAACTATCTTTAGAGCAGATATTTCAAAACCACCTGGGGATTCTCAAAGGTTAACTCTGTTAGAACCGAATTAAAAGTATTTATGGATTCAGATGAAAAAAAATAGCTTTTGACCCAATTTAAGGGTCAAATTTAAAGGTTCAAAACATAGTTCATGAAGCTCAGAGGCAGCCTGATCATTCTGATTGATCATCAGCTTTATCATCAATGAGGTTTTTTAAAGTAAAACCTCATTGATGATAACTTAAATTTTACAAGAAAAAAATTACTTCATTGGTGGCAGGATTCTCATGAGTCTTTCTCTAGCTTCTGACAGAAGGAGGTTCATTACTTTGATGCATTGGCAAACTGGGACAGAACCAGATTTTCAGAATCAAGGTGGGAACTTCCAGAGAACCGGTACTAAAGACGCTCTAAAGGGCAGGTTATCCTCCCGCAGCAGTGTGTCGCAGTGAGCTTGTCGCAGATATTCTTGATTTTTGCCCAATATTGAAGCGTGGTCTGCACTGTTATTCCACGCTACAACGCAAGAGGGATAGTCACGAACTAGCTGTGGGTCTAGATACAGCCGAAGCAGTGAGGAAGTGGGCGCAAGTTTGTGTGACAACTGAGGGACATGAGGGCGAAAAAGAGCGGGGATCAAGGTGGAAAAAGGATCCTAGCGTTCTCCTGCTCCTTACTCTTCTAGCTTGTTCATCTTCATGAGTCGTTTTCCACAATGGCGGTAAGGTAAGGTACCAAACAGGAAATACGCAGGTGCATAGTTACGCATCTGGTTTCTGAGTAAAAATCAACCTTAACAGCAGCGTGGTGGAAGTTTATCCGAATTTTACCCTTTTTTATTTTATCTATTACCTTTTTCTGCAAGAGGTTGAAGATTTTAAAGGTTTTTTTTAGTGTGATACTTTCCTCAACATTTCAGAAACCCTTAAGGCTCTAGAAGCAGATGATCCGACAGCAAAGTATCTCCTGAGGAGAACAGAGATAAACTCACACTTTGAGTGCTTGTCACAAAGCGCTGAAATTCTCATGTCACACAGACGAATGGTTCCTTTGCTGCTGCTGTAGACAAAGGTGTTGCACTGGTGAGGATGAAACTCTGCTGCTGTGATCACCTCAGTCAGCTCCTCCATGTTGGCTGGTTTAATGTCCACAATGTCTGAGGAACATGCGGTCAAGGAGGGGCAACCGTTGCACCGCTGCACATCGACATTTTTACAGTAAAGAAAGAAGGTGGAAAAGTGGAGTAGGTTGGTTGTTAAGGATACTGAAGCTACGGTCGGTGATCTCCAGGTTCCAGAGGTTGATGCGGAGATCGTCCGCAGACAGGTAGGTCTCGTTGTCGCTGTTGACCGAGACGGAGTTGATGTGGTAGGTGTGAGCGTTGGCGAAGACCCTCCGAGGACTGGCTTCCACCATCAGGTCCATAGGTATTAAAACGGGTACCTGCACCCAGAAATCGCTTTTGAAATAGTTTTTTTTATTTAGATCAAAATTATCTGTCGCTACGTTTTAAGGCCAATGCAGATAGATTATTTTGACCTGGACATGTGCTGCTTATTTTCTGGACAAATATTGGCTGATATTGCTATGTCTTCCCCATTTACATAAAGAAAATAACACGATAAAAAACTTTGCAGAAGTATCGATTTAAACAAAAAAATAATATTTATCAACAAGTTAAAGAAAATGTTAATGCATCTCAAGGAGTTTGTTTCCAAGATTAAAGACGTTTTGCTTCCCATCCAGGAGGCTTTTTAAATTAAAAATGTCAGAATTGGGAAGCAAAACATCTTCTAACTTGGAAACAAAGTCCAGTGGATTGTTTAACTTTTTTTGGAATGACTATGACCAGGATAACTGAGAGTCTTCACCAGCAATGGATCTCAAAGTATGTCCGCTGAAAGCACTAATGAATCAGCGAATGTATACCAGGATCAGCTGATACCAAGAAAAACAATGCTTAAATAGGCCAAAATAATCGGCCGATCGATCAATCCGTCAGTCTCTAGTCAAGATTTACTTATAGAAGCAGAGTTTGTGGTTCTGACTGACCCGCAGTGCTGTGATAGTGTTAGGATCTCTGTATCGGCCATCCTCCTCTTTGAGATTGTAGCCATCTGGTCGCTTGTCCCGTTCGCTTATTTTCCACAATTTAATTGTTTTATCTGTTCAAACAAAGAGAGCACATCAGATTGATGAAAAAACGTCATTCTCTTCCACATTCAGTCATGTTACAACCACAGATGTATTTTATGTCACACTAATGCAAAGCTGTGCATAGCTAAATTGAAGGATCACAAGATAAAATCCATTGCAACCAACTGACTTAAGGAATAATCCAGTTTTAAACAAAATAACAGTGTGGAACTGTGGTGATGGCAGCATGATGCTGTAGGGATCCCATTCCTTTGTAGATGTCACATTTCAAAATGCTGAAAACTCTCATCATTAATATAGTAGCATTATTGCAAGATGTTAAACATGTCCCAAGCTTTAGCTTAGCCACATTAGCTGGCTTCAGCTAGCTCCAAACAATTAACTACATCACATTTACTGGACTTTTAACCTGAGCTAGGTATTTATAAGAAATAAATGTTTGCTGCTAAAGCAGAGATATATATATATATATATATATATATATATATATATATAAAAAAAATACTGTAACAAGCTGTGGGAATAAAACTCAACTTAAATCGACACCCTCAATTTTTAGCTTATTCAAAACAATTTTCCAAAAGATAAAAAAAAGTTTTAATTTTGTCATGAAGGTAAATATATAAAAGGGTTCAAGCCAGTACAGTCAAAGCAAGACAAATGTCTGGTACCCTGATCTAAACATGTTTTTTTGCCGCAGTCATTTTATTTTGTAGATTTAATAATTTTTCAAAGATAAGTGTTTGTATTAAATTCAACCCAAGGACCTTTGCTATGACATTTTCTATAAAAGACTTAGTGAAAACAGTTTTGACATTTTATCAAGCAAACATTTCTATTCAGGTCTAAGGAATGCGATAAAAAATGAATAAAAACTTCTGAAAAGGGGGTATTTGAAGCCAATAAAAGCTGGAGATTTACCATTCGTGGACAAGAGGAACTGAGCAGCGTTCTTTTGAGGAAGCCAGCGGATCTTGTTGATTTTCTCCTCTATTTCTAAACTCTTTAAGTAGTCAAACTCGGGTTCGTGGCTCTGGAAGGTGCTGTAAACGTTGTATTCGCTTCTGAACTGGGGCAGACTCTTGTTCTAAGAGGAGAAATGCAGACATTTGTTTACCAGTTTCCTGTTTGATAAAGTTTATTTCCTCCAAAAACACTGAAATATTTGTAACCATCTCAAAAAAGAAAAATCGTACAATACACTTGATATACAGTGTCAATAAAAGGGAAAACAAATAAGGCTTTACTTCTATTTCCTGCTGGAAGATGACGACACGCCCACCCTTGTCTCCAGTGGCGAGCAGCTCTCCTGTGTGGTTAAACTCGACCGTTGATATAATGTCCGCTGGGCAGAGAGATGACGGGGATCAGGGAGGTGGAGAGGAGAGATTCAGATGTTGGAAAACAGAGTCAAGAGAACAGGATCAGTTTTCTTTTCACCCCAGTTGCTAAATCTGCCTTTCACGTCTCCCCCAGCTGTACTGTACTCCACAAACTGAATCACGCTCACATATCCTTGCACACTAGCTTAGACCTTTGTTGCCCACTGGAGCAGAAAGACAATGAGCGACCAGATTGTAGCGAGGGGCCTTTGTGCTGTCGGAAGCGCCTGAGGCCCAGAATGGGGCGTCATACAGGAGAGTCTCAGCACTGATCAAGTGCATTTAGTCATGTTGCAAATAAAATCTTCAATGCATCCTGCTGAGGAACACATAAATGTGGTGTCTAATTGCTGTTTGAAAGAAACTAAAAATAGTAGGGATGCACAATATAATCGGCCCCCCTATCGGTATCGGCCTGTATCGGCCTTAAAACTGAATATCGGACATCGGCCACCCCACCGATATTTAACCCGATATTTGATCAGCTTCTGAGTTTCTAAAGTCTAAAAAAATAAAATAAAATACTACTTCTTCCTCAAAAAGTTATTTTTTACAGACTTAAAAACTTCTAAAGACGAGGGAAAACTATTGATACATTAAAATATCACAATATCTTCATATGCTGATATATTGCCATTTCAAAACACCATATCAATCTTTTTTACTAATGAAATATTGCTATATGTCATCGTTATGCTCTGAAATCCCCGAAAATTTGCCATATTTTTATATGTTGATATACTGACGCGGTATCGATCTATTTTACTAACAAAATCTCACAAGAATTTGCAAAATATCACGAGTTTGTAACAGAACGATGAAATTTCACGAGATTTTGAAAGTAAAATAGAGCGATACCGCGTTTTTAAAAATCAATTTGATATCAGCATATGAAAATATATTTGAGTATATTATTTTTCAAAGTGTCAGAAATGGATAACAAAACTGCTATTTTCAATGACTACTTATTTTTTTCCAGCTTTTTTAATCAGTATCGATATCGGTTATCGGCTACATGAGTTTTAAAATATCGGCATATCGGATATCGGCCAAAATCCCAATATCGTGCATCCCTAAAAATTAGTAAGAATCACAATTTTACATATATTTTTTAAATATGGTCAAGCCTCTTACGGTAATTTATTCAGGTAAGATAAAAAAAAAAAATCCAGAGACTATCAGTGAAACATGGTGGTGAGTCCATCATGCTGCGGGGATGCTTTCTTTCATCAGCGACAAGATTGCAGACTGCATTATCTTTTGTCAAATAAAGTCTAAAAAAAACAGTGACATTTTTTTGATTTTAACTTAGTAGAATGGGACAGAAACTCAGGCTCCATAAACGGCTTTGTTAGCCAAGAAAGGCTGTCACCACGAGTGATCTCAAATGCTTACATAAGCTCATTTTTAGTCATTTTTACTGAAAAAAAAGAGACTTAATTAAAGGCAGGACTCTGCCTGTTTGGGTTAGGTTAGGGTGGAGGGACAGTGAAACTAAGTGATGAGTCTCTAACCTGAACGGTAGATAAGGGAGTGTTTTCAGTCACAAAGAAGTACTTTCATAGTGGTGGGCAGGGTTTAAATAAAGCAACAACGCCATCATCCGTGTTTACTTTATAGATGAAACCATACAAAAGAAAAAGGCTTGATGCATTTTGTACGAAGAGCTAAACATTGGAGGGTAGGAAGTAAAAATGTAAAAAACACTGCACAAAATGGATCAAGAGCTTCATTATCTAAACTCATAAGACTAAACTGTAGCGTTGAAATGTTTAATCGGAGTAAATGCAATTAGTAGGTCATTTAAAAAAAGAACTTCACACATGACCTTTATCTAACCAGGTGGTTAGATAGAGGTCATGTGTGAAGTTCTTTTTTGTGTGGATTTTTTTTCTCTCACAACATTGACCTCAAATCTATTTATTTTATTATTCTATGTGAACTAGCTTTAAACAGCCAGCACTTTTGTTAAGTTCATAAGACACTTTATTTTATTTATTTGTTTCCTTTGTCAGGTGTATTTTATTTGTTTTAATGCAAGCATTTGTGTTTGTGTCTTTGAACCTTAATGTTAAAAATAAATATGCAAATATTGTCAGAACATCTTCCATGTCTGCATGTGTTCCTTAAAATAGTGTTTTTTTTTTTTTTATCAAAAAGATGAGAGAAAATGTTGAAATGTGAAATAATTTTAGGAAATATTAAATATTATCTGCTG
>NW_015150485.1:499633-505300 GCF_000732505.1 Cyprinodon variegatus | reverse complement strand
AATGTGATAAAAACTAACAAGCGATGCTGAAACTGGACTAAGATTAAAACTAAATTTAAAAATGGCTGCTAAAATTAACACTACCAGGTATGTCTTAGTGAGATTAGAAATCTCTTTTACAAGAGAGACCTCTATATAATGTGACAAGTATGAAGGGGAAATCTGATTAAAATGTACAATTATAGCAGCAGTTTGTATAAAATACTACAAAAAAATAAAATAAACATTTTCAGTAAGGCAGATGGATATTAACATCTTTTCCCCATTTACAAAAGCGCAAAATTTTCTCTCTAAATTCCAAACATTTCTTTTAAAAATGTTACATTACTGAAAGTATTTATTTCTTTTAGATTCATGAAAAAAAATTTGAATAACTGATGAACAAGAATCGATAGCTGCAGCCCTAATTTGAAGCACAACATTACGAGGATCTCTTCATATTTTTCACATTAGTTGCAAGGCATCTCCTACAAGCAGTCGAGTTTTGTTAAAAATATTCTCACTGACATGATTGGCCATCTTAAATCATAACATACCTTCAGCTACGTCATCGTCAATGGCTCCCTTCACCTGCGAGAAGCACCACTGCATGTCACCTCCAGGTCCTTTAGCAAGACAAAAAAAAGAATATTGATACGGGTTTATTGCATTATTAGGGTGAGAGAATCTGCAATAAATACTTCTGATAACAAACGCCTTTGATAATAATAAGACTCATAAGATAAGTCAAAGAATTGCACCTATTGTGATTGTTATTTCTCATTTACAAAAAAGAAAAAGAAAAAAAAAAGGTCAAAGTTTTGGCAACTTCATGCGGTGAATCAATAAAATGTAAAACAGTGTGGAGCTGAAAGTGTTGCAAAAGCATGTGTAGCCAGATGTGTGCAAATATCCTCTTTAGCTTATGCTGCACATGTAGCCTTAAAAAAAAAGGCATTTAAATATCCTTAAAAATAAATCAATATGATCCAATATTGCACTGTTACAAAAAACATGAGCTACCCAAATCATTTCTGTTAGGGTGAAGTCATGTTTAACTTTAATCCCAGATCACAGTAAAAATAAGCGAAGAAGTTCACCATGAGAAGCTGCTTCAGAGCCGCTTACCCAACAGAGGCTGGTTTGGACAAACCGATAGTACTACAGAAAGCTCCTGGCATGCAGGCGCTTTCCCTGATCATTGTGCACAGTAAATTAATGATGCATTGGGAACTTTATGCTGGCATAACGTCACATGCTTTAGAGAACATGAAACAATGCAATGAAGGTTAAATACAGCCAGAGTTTAGTAGCTCCAGCATCAAACCCCAAAGCATGTTTTGCTCATGATGACACATCATTCTCTACAGACATCTGTTGTTTACATCGATATAAATCTGCATATTTTTGTGACTTTCAAACCATTAGTTCATAAACATAAACCTTAGAATTTGGTGCGTTTGTGTACCATCTTATTCTATATAGACTAAACTCTTCCTGTTTTAGGTCAGTTTGGATTGATAACATTATTTTTATCTTCTGAATGTTATTAAATTTTCAGTGCATAAACTCACTAGTTCATTTTCACTATGATTCAGTTCAAAAGTGTGTAATATATCCAATAGCAAATCCTTATTGCAGTATCAGAGTGCAATATCACAATCAGAAAGGAGAGCTTGGATGATTATGCATTCTGCACAGCCATGCAAGCTCTGTCAATAATATATTTTGTCTTTCGGTTGGACTTTCACCGTCCTTGGTGCCGACATTTAATGCAAAGTTTTACTGGGCTATAGATGGTTTCCTGTTTCCTGCTGTAATCACCTTGCTGTTTGTCTGGGGTTCGCCACATTAAGGTTTACACATAAGCAAACCTGTGGATCTGTGAAAGTGCCACAATTCTCCATTCAAACAAGTAAATGCAGGTATAAACAACGTGGGAAACAACTGTTTAAACTAGAATTCATACCTGCAAATATAGTGCAGGACGGATCCACTTCCTATGTCCAAGAGATGGAAGTATTTTGGTGAGCAATTTGGGATTCATTTGGCCCCAACTGAAGTTTAATATCTTGTGTAAATGTTGAATGAATACAGTTCTCTTAAAGAAATATAAAAAAAATAAACATGCATATGCTTGCAGAGGCAAAGACGTTGCATCAAGTCAAGTCCAGTGGTCTAAGTAAAGCTTTTGTCTATTATAAATACAGGAAAATGAAAAAGGCTTGCATGAGACCCTCAACTGTGAAGTACAGTGGTGGAAATGTTGATATTGTGTGGGTCTAAAGATGGTATGAAGTAAATCATATCACCTTTAGACATCAGCCTGGAAGTTAAAGCACAATAATGTCTATCAAGTGGACAATGACCCTTAATCACATGGTGTAATTGGTTACAAAATGGCTCATGGATAACAAAGGCGCTGCTTAGTCATTGCCAAAGAAAACGTGTGGGCAGGGCTGAGAAGGTGTGTCAGCAAGTTTTAAAAGGCAATACTACCAAACGATAAAGAAAAGCATGTCAAGTTCTGATTTTGAACAAAGCAGTGCAGGAAACGGTTTCACAACTAAGAACTATTTTGTTTATTTTGACTAACCAAAAGCAGGAAAAATTTCAGCGAAACTTTGTGGTTTCATAAAACAATAGAAGCTGTGTAATATGCTTGTTAAAATTATTTATTTATATAGAGACAACTTACAACCCATGTCATCTAAAGTTGCCTTACAGAGAAAAATCTATAAAAAACGAATAGGTTTTCTATGCAAGGAACATCATCTGATTGCATCCAGTCACTGGTTGCAATCAGGATTCCTCTTCCTAGACAAGCATGTGGCAGCAGTTGATATTTTTTACTCTCCCTGCATTTTTGTTGCTGCAGCAATTCCTCACACTGAGCATGCATGCAGTGACAGTGGAGAAAGAAACAAAACTCATTTTAAACCAAAACAATCCTGTGTGAGTGGCCTCCTGCTAAGACCAACAGAAGAACACACACAGAAGAACATAGAAGCGCTGTCTGACATCACAGAAGGAACGCACGGCTGAAAACAATTCAGCTTTTCCAAAAAAATCATAAAACGGCAAATTCAATTAATCAATCCAGTCAATGTACCATTCATCCATAATTGTATGCAATTTGTTTGTATATGGTGTATGCAAACATCCTGTTTCATTTGATTAGACCTAAGGGCTGGTTATACTCCCCGCAGCAGGGTGTCGCTGTGAGCTTGTCGCAGATATTTTTGATTTATGCCCAATATTGAAGCGTGGTCTGCTCTTTGCTATTCCACGTCACAACGCAAGAGGGACACTCAGGAACTAGCTGTCATGCGACATGCGAGCGAAAAAGAGAGGGGATCCAGGGGGAAAAAGGGTCCCAGCGTTCTTGCACACCTCGTACTTCTAGCTGGTCCATCTTCACTGGTTGTTTTCGGCAATGGCAATCATACAAACAAAACAAGTTGGTAAGGTACCAAACAGGAAATACGCATAGTGTGGAGTGGATGTAGATTTGACCAATCAGATGCCTTCTGTCTGCAATCACCTATAATTTTGGAGAGGTGCAGTAGAGTGTCTGCAGAAGGGGCACATTTGCATTCACTGCAACACATACGGAGACGACCTGGTTTCTGTGTATAAATCAGCCTTTAGACAGTCTTTATTGTCATTTTGTATACACAGGGTGTATATTTTTGTAGGGGTGTAAATCACACCAATCATGACAATTCGATTCAGTATCAATTTCCTGACCGAGCGATTTGATCTGATTAATTGGTTACCGGTACTTATTTTTACCTAACAGGCTAGACGATGTTTCAAATTTGAAATTAAATCAATTAAAGCTGTAATATTGTTATGCATTTTACTTAAGAAACAACAGCAAATAATAGAAGTAGCAAAGTCGTACTCCATCTAGACCAATGAAAATCTCGTTCACTGAAAAATAATAATGCCTCTATGTTATAGATTCTGAAAGGCCTCCATCAAAAAATCCTGCAAGCGGAAAGAGGGTAGTGGCTAAAGGAAGCGAGGTAGGAGGGCAAAATAGGTTTAGTGCCACCACAGCGTGAAAAAAAAAACATGATATGGACGTATCAATGCATGGATAAAAAACAATTATTATTTACACCCCTAATTTTTTGTATAAACTTTTGTTTTGTACAGCTTTTGTACAGTGAAAGAGCAGCAGCTCAGCAGTGAAATGAACATTTCCATTTCATAAAGTGCAGCAGTAATCAAATGGGAGTTTTGTTTACATCTGTCCAAAGCACACTGCTGCTTTTTAAAAGGTCAAGAATGGCTGTACTTAAGTGTCCAGAAACAACATTTTGTGACCAAAGCTCCAGCAGACACTGGCAGTCATAGATGTAGGATTATTGCCTAATTTGTAGAGTTCTAGGTAGTGTATTTTTATAGTTTGTGTAGTAAGCCATCATTAAATGTGATGATTGTTTTCCTCTACGCCATCCTTGACAGCATCCATCATAACTTATGGGTTAGGATCCAACTCTTGCTCAAACATGAGATAATATCAGATTCTATTTAACCTGGTTAACAAATAATCCACCCAATCAGTAATTGTAATCCTTTACTGGACTTTTTAGCTAATAGTCCTCATTACCAAGCTGTGATTATACTGTTCCATTTTCTGTTGAGAAACACCAAAGGGGCGAGGTAAAAAAGGGAGGCATGAGAAGAGTCGTAAGAAACGGTTCTTTTAGGTGATCCGAGCAGAAACATCCGGCTCTCTAAATGTAACCTGAATTCCCATCTGTGGCTACAGCTCCTCTGCGCTGTCAGGACAGTTGGGGTGTGTTCCACAACAATTAGACATCATTTTTAGTTATTTTACTGAAACAAACCTCAATGTTTAGGACCGTGGTTTGCAATATTGAAGCGCAACGCTTCTAATAAGCTGCGGAAACTGAAGCGGCGCTTAGGCGAAAGCGACAGTTATGCAGAAAATAGTCCCAGCGATACGGATACCACAGATCACCTGCGAGCAGCAGCTGGGTGGTCATTTTTAGTCGGCAAAGGGAGCTCGTCGTGAGGGTGACACTTGTTTCTACCGGCTAGCTAAGGGTTAGCACAGCTAACTTTGGTTAGCTGCTTAGCTTCCGTTAGCGAAACACAGAACAAGCCGTAACGAACCACAACCCAGTAGCCGAGCGGCAGTGGGACACATTCAAACCACCAGCTCCACGCGTCCGTGGGAAGGGTTGGACGTGAATTACCTGCCATGACAGTGGAGCTCGATCCTGCTCCCTTCTCCCACGCGCTGGTCCGTGGGATCTGAACTTTTGCTTCCGCTCAGAATCCACCGGCTGTGTGCGCAAACCTGGACATTGAGCCTCGAATGAATCGTATAAGCAGCGAATTTGTTCCTCTCCTCTTATTTCCCGCTCTTCCTTCAGCTGTTTCCTCTGAATGTCACCCACTCTTCCCCCCCTTCGTGTCTCTTTCAGCCGCCCGGCTACTTCGCATCCCATAAGTCACTTCTTCTTCCCCACCCCTCACAGACGCTCTTCCGCACGTGAATCAGAGGGCTTTTATTATGCGCGCGCACGTATCACTGGAAATGCAAACGCACGCGCACTCTGACGTAAATATCTATCTATCTATCTATCTATCTATCTATCTATCTATCTATCTATCTATCTATCTATCTATCTATCTATCTATCTATCT
>NW_015150485.1:494981-497261 GCF_000732505.1 Cyprinodon variegatus | reverse complement strand
TCATCTTAGAACCTAACTCAGATTTATACCTCTCCAGAATATACTTTTTATCCAGTCTGTAATGTCCTTGGCAGATTATTCTCCAATGTTCTCCAATAAACCCCATAGGCCTTCAAACTGCTGGAAACATATAGATTAAACCACACAATGGTGTCCAATGTTTAATAAAGTGATTGTTATTTATAAGTAGCCGATTAAAGATGATTATGTATGTAAATTGACAACCCTGTTTTAACATTTAATCTATTAAGAAAAAGAAAGAAAAAAAAAGTTAAACACAAGAAATTATTTTCTTGCAGATATGAATGACTTTGTTTTCGTCGGTAAAATAAAATCTAAACGAACTACACTAAAGTCTGCCCTTGTAACATAAAAAAATAAATAAAACTATGAAGAGATGTAAAAGCTTTTACAGCAGCGTATTTATGGTATCTATTGTTTTATTCATCTCCTAACCTACCACCGACCGCCTGCAGTTTAGTTTTTCCGCCACTAGAGAGCGACAAAGCCTTGAAGAGCTGTGATTTAAAACTGGACCAGATTTTGGAAGTAGTTTTTGGTAGTTTTGTAGGCCTAATAAGGTCATTTTATGTTAGACGATATTTATATGTGTTCTACCCAATAATTTCCCATAATGTACTATCTAAACCTGCACCATAACCACTGCCATCATCTATATTTTAGAAATTATACATATATGACCAGTTAGGGCAGCTGTATTTCCTTATTCTAATAAAAAGGGAATTATTTTTGTTCAGCTTAAACCTCTAGAAAACTCTACTGTTTGTTTGGACAACTGGTCCGTAAAACCAAAATGAATGCTCTGATGGATAAAAAAACATGCATGCAATATTCTGTTGTAATAATGATGCGTCAGCACACAATTAGTTTGTGGGTTGAGGGTTTCACGGCCTCTGCCCCTGCTGCTGCATGTGGTGAGGAGTTTGCAGTCCAGAGTAGTCTATTTGATACACTGATATGATTAATATACATTTGTTTTTTTACCATGAGAAATAGAAAGAAAGAAAGAAAGAAAGAAAGAAAGAAAGAAAGAAAGAAAGAAAGAAAGAAAGAAAGAAAGAAAGAAACATGCGCGAACCTCTAAGTCTGAAGTCTTCGCCTTTAACAAGTTTTCCCCGAGAATTGTTCAGAACATTGTTCAAAAATATTTCCATCACCTCTGACCAGCATCTCTGTGTCTGCTGGAGAAAAAAAAAATCCCACAGCATGATGCTTCCACCACCAGAGATAAGTAGTAAATCGTTACATTATTCAGTTACATTTACTTGAATAACAATAAAAAAATAAAAAAAACTTTGAGGAGTAGGTTTACTCTGCCATACTTGTTACTTTTACTTTTATTCTTGAAAAGTATTGCTACTTTAAAATGTCTTAGTTCTCTGTCCTCTGTGAGTAATTTGAAGTATTCCAAAATCAGGTAAACATACAGTAATCAGTAGAAATTAACAGTGAAGTTCCTTTCCCTGTCCTAATATATATACAGTTTTCATTGCACTGTAAGGATTGGTTTTATAAGTTTTATGTTGAAAAAATGGTTCTTCTTCTGCATGAATTTGTTCTGTTGTATGCAAGCCAGAACTTGCGCATACATTCTGTTTCCCAGCATCATTTACAAACCTTAAATCTGATGTTATTATGCAACAGTTACCCTGTACTAAATAGCCTTTCTACGAATACCTGAGTAATTTCTTGGATGACGACTTTTTACATTTTTACTTGAGTAAAAAAAACATATAAGTAGTGACACTCTTACTTGAGTACAAATTGTCCACCTGTCCACCACTTTATTCAATTCAATTTAGTTTATTTACAGTATATAGCGCCAATTTACAACACATGTCATTTCCAGGCACTTTACAGTTCAACCAGATCACACAATGAAATTGATTCTAAGTATCCTATCTAAGGAAAACCAGTTGATTGCATCAACTCATTGACTCCAATGCAATCCCTCACCCTAAGCATGCTTGTAGTGACAGTGGGGAGGAAAAACTCCCTTTTAACAGGAAGAAATCTCCAGCAGAACCAGGCTGAGTGTGAGCGGCCATCTGCTGAGGGCGACTGGGGTTCAAGGAGACAGAAGCAGAGTTACAAAAAGCAGCTGTAAAAGGCGGCCCCGTCCAGGAAACACACAGCCAGGCAGACGAGCTCCGAGCCAGCTCCCACGTCAGAGGATGAAGAGAGCACATCCAGCCAGTCACAGTCAGAGAAACAGGACCACACTGGAAAAAAAGGCCAATCTCCAAAAAAAAAAATGTT
>NW_015150485.1:492700-494686 GCF_000732505.1 Cyprinodon variegatus | reverse complement strand
AAGTTTTTGATAAAAACAATCCACAGGACTTTGTGGTCCCTATGTCCTCCAGCAGTCTAAGCCTATAGCAGCATAACTATAGAGATAGCTCAGGATAACCTGAGCCACTCTAACTAGAAGCCTTATCAAAAAAGGAAAGTTTTGACAACCACTATTGAGCATTTTTTTCTTTGGATAAACTTTACATGCACAAGTGCACTTTAACAAACAACTACAGGTGTTTGGTTCCAGGTACTAAGAGATTCACTTCTATACAGAAAGTCCATATTCTTATCTTCAGGTAACAAAGAATACATGTCAGATTAAATAACACTACTTATACTTCAGCAATAGTATCTAGGTGTTACTTTATTGTCTGTCTTGTACCATGTCCGTTGGTTGTGCTGTTCTTTTACATCTCTTTGCAGATGAAGAAGCAGACTTAAGATGTTTTATCGTTAACTCCCCTTTATCTCCTCTTTCTTTCAACTTTTCTCCTTTTTTTCAGTTTTTCCTTTCCTGTTCTACTTACATTGTGTCCATATAATCTGTAAAACTCCCTGCATAATTATAATAAAGCTATTTATATGCATAGCTGTAATGCTTCACTTGTGAAAGTAAAATCTGTTGGGCTCTTTTTGGCAATTATTCTTATTGCCACATTGCTAGACAGGACACTGTTACAAAAAAAAGGAAAGTTTTAAGACTACCCTTAAAAGTTTATTTCCTTATTAGAACTGATGTTGGCAAATTATTTCATCAATGGTATTAATTGCCTTTTATTGGATTCATCCGCATTTTCCTTGGTGTTTGTGTTGATTTGTTTGGGGTTTCTAAAGTAAAGTGGACTGGAACAAATGACATGTAGATGTTAGGACTGCAGCAGCTGACAGGTCAGGGTGGGGACTGATAGGGGAGTGTCCCGCAGCATAAGCAGCGGCTCTGTGCTCTCTGCAAAGCCGACTCGACGCCTCTCTGCTCCCGCTGCAGCTCGGAAGCGCTCCCCATCGGCTCTCTCACTCCAGCACCCGAACATCCACCCATCCGTCCGAACATCTCCACATTCAGGTATGGTCTGCAATATAAACAATCTCTGATTTATCCAAATCAAACGCTTGACGTGGCGCAAAGGCAGATTACAGAGTTATAAACCGGGCTTTACTGTAGCCTAATTATGGCCCCGATCGGAATAACGGACTGATCTAGAAACAAAGTCATTTATTCTATAGGGGGCTTTTTAAGTTCATTTTTCTTAATATTAAATGTAAATAGAGACAAAAAGTCATATTGTATTGTATTTTCTTTTGTGCGACGCAGCATTCGTCATGTCTGAGGAGCTGAAACTGCAGTTTGATTTCTGTGGTTGATCACTCACTTGCTCACTTCCACGCAATGCGTGTCAAAATGTACAAGTATGGCAAGCAATTCTGCCTTTATTCAAAATCTGTGCCATTAGTTGGCATTTTCAACTACTGCACTAGATCCACATAAACACACCTTACCAACTATATGTCTTCATTCAACAACTTTGAGCAGCATTCCTATTAATTATGTTTAATTGAATTTAGTTTATTTCTATACATTTAACTATGGTAATGATAACAGCATTAGGTTTCCATATACTGACCAAGTCTGTGGTCACAATGAAGATGCACAATTCCCTTTAGATAGGAACAGTTCTCAGCATTGGCGGTTCTAGAGGAATTTCATCAGAGGGGCCCGGGTGGGGCCAGTATTTTTTCATGTGGGCACAGAATTAAAGCATTGAACAAAAGAAGAGCAATAGTTAATTCCTTGATATATTAAAGGTATTGTAGAGGATTTTTGCATTTTTTTTTTGAAAGACCCGCCCTCTCCACTTGCACATGCACAACCCTGTACACCTTTATTAAAGGGAACGCCTATTTAAAGCTACAGTGTGTAATAATTACAGGGATATACAGTCAGAAATGTAATATATTATACATAACTATGTTATATATCATCATCTACGAGCTCAGCCTCTTA
>NW_015150485.1:489425-491781 GCF_000732505.1 Cyprinodon variegatus | reverse complement strand
CAAACCTCATGATTTGAGAAGGTAGGTGATGCGGACGTCGTGGAAGACATTTTGTCCCGTAACGCTCGCCGTACTGTTGGGGGGGAGAAGCGGTGGGGGGGAGATGTTCATGTTGCTGCAGTTTGCAGTCTGACTGCTAGATGTCGCTAAAAGTTACACACTGTAGCTTTAACACGTGCAAGAGTATGCTTGAGCCAATTTCTCCTCGTCTGCGCTCTGTTTAAAAGTTGCTGTTCTCATAGTTCAGACAAGCTTACTGTGCCGGAACGACTGCTCTAACTCCTAAATCCCTCAATTACTATATAGATTGGGGCATATATAGTGAACTTTATAGTGAACTCAGTTAACTTACTGTTCGGACAGATGATCACTGCTTTTTGCTCCCCGTTGGTCACGTAACTATCCTCCACTGCGCGGTGCCTGCATCATCTTTGTTATTAGGCGCCGCTGTTGGGTAGAGACAGCCTATGGCAACAGCAGGCTGCTGTGACAGCAAATCCCATAATGCTTTGTAAGGAGAACTCTCCAAGCAAAGCATTCTGGGATATATCTGCAACATTGGAGGCCTTTCTTTTCTTCTCATACTCTTCATAAACACTTTTTTGTCTTACAATCCTCGGCCATTTTCATAGAACCACGGTGAGAAAGGTGAGCTTCAACGACTGTCTGAAACTGTCTGAAAACTAGCATAAAAATGTCACCAGAATGACTGACATTTAGGAGGACCACTTATTGAGATGATCCACCCAGAAAAAGAAAATCCTTCACTATACTTTTAAGTGGGACGCAGAAGCAAAGAGCGATTCGCTGCTCAGTCACATTCCAGGTATAGCTGAAGAGACTGTCACCCTGTCTCAATAAAACTGACAGTAAAAGTGCAAAAAAACTAAATTTATAAATCCTTATTGAAATAAAACTATAAAGGTTAAAAAAATAAATATACCCAAATGACCAATTAGTTACACTTTCTGTGCCATAGCATCACAACAGATATAATTAGCATTATCTCTTGAATACAGAGGCCAGGATGAATTCTCCAGGCGCAGTGGCCCCTGGTGCCCCTGTCTAGAACCACCCATGGTTCTCAGTAGAATTCAGTTGAATGTGATTGTGAGCATTGTGAGCAACTCACTGGGTCACTTGCACCTACCCCCCCAAAATGTCACCCTTGAAAAAGCCCAATCGTAAAAATTATATTTCAGCTTGACAAGTCCAAAATTAATAAACAAATAGTTAATTAGTTATTATCAAAAACGTTGTTATTAATTAATAAGTGTATATTGTTTTAATGCTGACAAATTTGATGAAAAACTAGTTTAAAAAGCTGACTTGGACTTGGGCTATACTTTCAGCTCAAAATCTGACCCAAATATAATAAAAAATGTCAACTAAGTGTTAATTTGCATGTACTTATTCTTGGATTTGTAATGTTCCTATGCATGAGTGCACCTAAGATTGAACTATTGGACTGGTAGCATATTGTTTGCCTTACAAGACAGCTAGAAAGACCAAAGTTCTCACCAATTGATTTGTAATAAATACTTTTGTCTTAGAAGGAAACCAGTTAAGCCTTAAATACACATTAGGGGAGTATTTTAATTGTTTTGTATTAATAGATTACTGATAAAACTGAAAGCTTATTTGTTTTATTAGCTAAGTATATTCTGGCTAATTCTGGAGCCTCTGCAGCAGTGTACCCTAACTTTTGTTTAGTGACCTATTTGGTTTCTATGGAGACAGTCTGACTGCTTTGAGGAAGTTTAACCTCAACATCCTAAAAGTGTTTACCACAAGCCTCTCAGAGAGTGAGATGCAGACTACATGACTAAGAAGGAGGTGTTGTAAGGCTAATCTGAATGTGAGGGACGTTCTGAGCTAAGCAGCAGTTATGTGTCCAAAGTGGCTGCAAGTCGTGTTTTCCAGAAGCTTAGACTCTGGGGTGTGTCTCCGACTGTTGACAAGAAGGACACTTCCTTTCAGCTGTGGAGTTGCAGAGGCCCTAATTTGGCATCCTGCCTTCAAACGCCTTGAACTTGTCAAATATGGGTAGAATTAAACAGTTCCTGTCTGCTGACTTCATTCAGTGGCACACTCGGTACCCTACAGTTTCAGAGGTGTCCTGTTAGCACCAATCAGCAAAAGGTGTGAGGGAGGAGGTTGGGTTGGTATCCTGAGACATTGAAAGCTTGATTTTTTTTTTTATTGGTCATAGGAATCCACCATGTTTTTGCCATGTTTCATTCTAATTGTTGAATCATGAAGTCTGCACTTAGGTGAGGTCTGCAGTAACTTAGGGCCGGATTTATCAAGATCCAATTTTGCGTGCAGTAGTTTGCGCTCGCAAACTGGAATTTTG
>NW_015150485.1:479013-488596 GCF_000732505.1 Cyprinodon variegatus | reverse complement strand
CATTGAAGAAAAAGTACTAAATGGATAAGAGGCGCTATTTAGCACGTTTCAAAGACCAAATCCTTTTAGCACGCTGTTGATAGATCAGTTTGTACATTTTTTAGCGTGCGCAGTGAAATAGCTCACGTTTTTATACACGCAAACCTTTGATAGATCCGGCCCTTAGTGTTGTAGCCACTTATGCAAAATTTTTTTCATTTGATATTTCTACCAATTTAGTTTTTGTCTTTTGGAATGTAAAATATATTTAAGTTAATTTAGAACCAAAATGTGTTATTTATTTTTTATATTTGGAATTGTTTGGAGTAAGTTTTTAATTGTTAGACCCTCCCATTAATTTGAGTGATTAAGAGCACACCAGGTATTGGAGGATGGTTTGGTAAATGTCTGGTGTGGACGGGAGGTTCTGAAAAATTATTTTTTGACTTAAATGTTGCAGCCTTCTATTCCACCAAAAACAAAAATCACCTGTTACCACCCACGGCCTTCGTTGGAAATTTTGGTATTTTATTTTTGTTGGAATAGAAGGCTGCGACACTTAGATATTGTTCAGTATTCTTTGTAGCCCCCCTGGATGAGTCTGAAGTGAGTGTTTTTTGTTGACTGACAGTTCGTGGGAAACTTCAGCACCCTTCTTTGTTTTATCCATTGGTGTTCAATGTCTCTCTCTGATTTGCTATAATCCCAACGTCGTAGAAAAACCTTGGTAACCATTCCCGAACTTGTCAACGGGTATTTTTGGAGATTAGTTGACAATGTTCTTTAGATCGGGGTATGATATTTTGCTTATTGAGTTTCTGTGGCCTTCTTCCTGTTGTCAGACAGGTTCTATTTAAGTGATTCCTTGATATTACAGGCCCTGTGGTAGTCAAAAGAGGAGTTGATCCATACTTTTAAAAAATGGCAGTTATTTTTTGATAAAAACAAATACAAACCACTATGGAATACCAAATTAAGCGTAATACAGTACTTGAGGTGTTATCTCCTAACCGTTCTACAAAACTTCACTTCAAATAGGGAAGCTTTCACCTTTAGTTAGTGATAGTAATACATCAGCTTTTAGGAAAGATGATATGTCAGGCATAAAAAAATTTTTTTTTATGCCTACATGTTGTATAAACATGGTTATGTTTACAGTGGCACTTCTTCAAAATGTGAGTAACCATTGAGAACATCTACTGATGCATAGTTTAAAAAATATTCTCACCACTAACTTCAGTTTGTAGTCCAGATTTTTTCTTATTATGAGAAAATGCCATAGCCCTTTCTAATCTATGGTTGCTGCTTTTTGGAAGAAATTAAACTTTTTAATGTTTACAGCCTTTTTTCCCCATTACTGGTTAAATTAATACAGCTACAGGAAGAGATTTCAAGGCACCCTTACCTGGTGCTGATTCTCAGAAATGATTTTATTTTTTCTCAGATAAGCCTTTCATATCCTTTAACAACCAGTCATACAACAGATTGGTTGTTTGCAAAGTCATAAACAGCTGTTCAGTTCATTGTGCAAACAGATGTTAGGGAAGCAGCAAGGCTGTTGATAAGAATGTGGGGTTTTGTTTCTGATGCAGCCCAATCAGGCATGCAGAGAGCCACAAGAGGCTGAGAGTGGCATGCAAGGAGAAAATGAGTCATAAGGAGCCCCCTCCCACCCCTTTGCTGAAGGAAGGCTTTTATTTTTACCAGGTGGGGGATGGAAACTTAGGACAGGCATGCTTATAAGGCCTCAAAAATCCTGATTTTATATATAGCAATTCATTGGGGGAATTTTTCTCACCAGTAGATCACAGTTCCTCCTAAGTCGGTGGTTTCTTGTTAAACATATTCACTGTCTTTCCACAGTGGATTGCATTTTGAGTTTCAACTAGGCCTTGAGGGAAGGGAGACACAACAGTGAGAGAAGCTTGTGAAAAATGGGGGAGGGGATGAAATATGCAGGCCTAGGGTGGCACGGCTGTGTCTGTGAGCACAGGAAGGGCTGATGAGTGGGACTCTGCAGAGGAGTGAGGCTGACACATCATCGACTTTCCAGCCAGCCAGTCTGCAGAACTGCACTGACCGATAATCATATGACCCGTTCTATTTACGCATGCAGTGGTGTGTTTTCATTCAAACAGAACTACCCCTTCATGACTCACCGAGGCGGATCAGTCAGGGGTTTATTTACTTTACTGCCTTTTACTGTCATAGCTACCTCTTTCACTTCTTTACACCTTTCTTTTTGCTAGTTTTATGGATTTTGTAAAAAAAAAAATTCTTTCTTCCACCTTATTTTGCAGAGAGTAAATCAATTCTCCATTGAACACATATCCATTTTAAAATATTAAAAGTTATAGATATCACCTTTAATAATCTTCTTGACCCAAAAATAGACATGCAACATATTTTTTACCTTTGAATACTTTGATTTAGTTTCAAATTTGAAACACTACTTCAATATTATATAGTTTGAATTATTAGGACTGTGCAGGAGATTGAAATGTAAAACATATTACAAGTTTACAATTTATCAAGCTATTTTGTTTAAAAGCTACTAACATATTTATCTTCTTAAAAACAATCTTGCAGTTCCAATAGTGTGAGGCTTGTTAGCATCATGTCAACAAATTCAAAACAAGTTGATGTCAAGATGTCAATGCTTATTAACATCAAAGAGGCTCCTATGACTTCAAGACTCTTTTGTTTTGATTTCTGGATTAAAGGCAAGGCATATTCTTGAAAATTCAAAAAAAACAAAAACAAATTAAAGTCGGGTTTTATTGTTTAACTTCTTCATTTTGTCAGAGGGTGACCAGACAGCTACAGATTTGTGAAAACATCCAAAAGAAGAAGAAGACTGGTTTGTTTTCAAAAACTCTATTTTTTTTCCAAATTTTTTGGATGCAGCTTGAAAAGTTTGAGCTTTAAATTTACATAAGAGGAAGGGGAAAAATGAACCCGGAAAAAAAAGGAAGCTCTCTCTGGTTCAATGGATTCGGAGTCATGTCCCTCTTCCCTGTTGAGAAATTCCTACCATGTCTGTGGGCAGGCAGCTGCCTCAAAGAATGGCTGGCCATGTTTTTAAGAAGGCAGTATGTTCAAGCAGCATTCCTGTGGAAAAAACAAAACTGTTGCCTACAAACCCTCCAGTTTTATTCAAAACAATTGATTTCCTAATCAAGCTAATAGCAGCAAATGGGTCATGTAAAAAACGATCAACTTCAGTATGTCAACAAAACTTCACTTTAGTCTAATTGTTCTCAGCTCACATTTTGTTGAGGTAAAAATTAGTTGTACATAATTCCAGAAGTAGTTTTACCAAAATGTCAGTGGTGTCAAAAGTACACAAATTTGTTACTTAAGTAGAAGTATAGATACTGCAGTTTGAAAACACTGTGGTAAAAGTTGAAGTATCAACTTGGCCTCTTTACTCAGGTAAAAGTGGAAAAGTATGTGCTCCAAAAACTACTTAAAGTATAAAAGTATAAAGTAACCTTTAAAAAAAACAGCCAGATGCAACTATATGAATTGAAAGCTCAATTTTTTTTCTTTTTTGGAAAATTTTTTTGGGTTGGGGCCAGGGTTGGGGGGGTTTTTTTTGTTTTTGTTTTCCTTTTCCTGTTCGGTTTACCCTTTTTTCGGCCTTTTCGGCCTTTTCACCTTTTTTTTTTGATTCCTCTTTTTTGGCTTGGCGTGGCCATTTTCGTTTTGCGTTTTGAGGACTTCTTGTTTGTTTTTGTTGTTTTCTTTTGGGTTCGGCCCAATTTTGCCAATTGGTTAACCATTGGTTTTTGCGTTATATAACTGATCCAATTACACTAGTTTTCACTAGATGTGGATGGCGCCAATGATCTGCATTGGATGGCACACATGACGTGAAATAAATTTTTATAAACATTAAACTGAAGCCAAGAGTAATGAGTAACATTTGTTTTAAAAATGTAAGGAATAGAAAGTACAGATACTTTTGTGAAAATGTAGTAGAAGTAATGGAGTAAAGTATAGATACCTTAAAAGTGTACTTAAGTACAGTAACAAAGTATTCGTACTTTGTTACTTGACACCTCTGCAAAATGTGCAGTTTAGTATTAACTCTGTACTCAAATAGCTATTGGAAATTTTAATTTCGTTACATTGAATTAGAAATAAACAAAATAAAAACAAATTTCATTAGCTTATCTTGTCACTGAGTAGTTCTACCTCATATCCACAATAAATGGTTTATATCGCTTTAATTGTTGGTATTGCTTTAAATGTTTATATTTGTTAAATTACAACAGATTCCAGAAATGCAATTAAAAGCGACACACACAGCAGGTTGTAACCCTTGTCAGTGCAGACGGCTATTTAAAACTCTCCAAGTGGCGCCAGCTGTTTACATTGTTGTCAGTTATGGGTTTGCCATTAGTGTGCAGATGTTTAGGATATACTTGTGTGTTTGTGTTAAACAGCTGATGATTTTTTTTCTCTTTTACATTGTTTAGAAAGCTATTCATTTTCTCTGAAATCAGAGTGTTTATTTTGAATGACTAAACCGCTTTTGAGTTGATTTTAACATCAAATTTAGATTGAACTTGGTGATTTTATGTGAACAACATTTTCAACACTGATTAGAGTGAAAAGTTAACAATTTTTTTTTATGCAGATTATGTAATAGATGTCTTTCCTTTGTATTTACTTGCTTTAAAAAAAAAAAAACCCTAAAAAAAATCCAGTGCAACCGATTATCTTCAGATGTCACCTTATTAGTGAATAGGTTCCACTTTTGCATAATTTAATAATAATAGCTGAATTAATCTCACACTGGAGAATTCACCTCTGCATTTCTGCATCTCAGTAGAAATGCAGCTATTCTAATTCTAGCATCAGAGGTTTTTATTATGAAATTATACCAAATTAGCAAACACATAAAGTTCAATGATTATATTGGGGCCTCCCCAATATAATCAAACACTTGTGACTCCAGTGGGATTGTTACACATGCATGCCACAGTTTTATTTTTTATATTTTTGCTTACAACAAGACCACGTTTGAAACCCAAACATGTTTAAAGACCATGTTTGGGTTTCTTTCATTTTACTATCATCTATAACTCTATTTTGGTCTATCATATTAAACATACATGCCGGTTTGTGGTTGTAAGGTTCCAAAATGTGAAAAGATTCAGCAGTCATTGCTTTTCTTTGAGCAGTAATTGGTTGTAAGTTGAGGCCAAATTAAGTTAAGTCCTTGTAATTGTGTCATAAAATTGCAAAGGGATTGAAATCAAGTTTGTTAGACTGAAGGGTCAGCTGCCTAATCAACTAGTTGGCAGCACTGGAGCACCAAAGGGGACGGTACTCTCACCATTCCTTTTTACTCTGTACATGTCTGACCTCCAGTACCAGAGAGAGACCTGTCATCAGCAGAAATACTGAAATGACTCTACAATCATTGAGTACATCAAAGATGGCAAGAAGCTGAGTACAGAGAGTTGGTGAACCACTTTGTGTGGAAATCATTTGATCCAAAATGTCCACAAGACAAGGGAGATGATTGTAGATTTCAGAAGAAACAGGAACATGTTGAACCCTATTAGCATCTTCCCTTGTGTACAGTGTGATCTCTTCCTCCATCATCTGCTTGGGTAACAGCGTCGGAGGAAATTACTTAAAAACAAGCTGTTCAACAAGCTAATTAAGAAGGCCGGCTCTGTTCTAGCAATTCCTCTAGAACCTCTTGAGATTATTTCACAAATAATCTCAATAACTCAATGAAAAAAACAAACAGAAAACCATATTAGTTACTGCAACATTTCATTTCCCTTTGGTAAATACATATAATAAATTGGGAAATATGTATTAATAATAATAATAATAATAATAATAATAATAATGGTATTTTTCTTTTTTTCAATGAATTGAAATTTCTTTTATTCATTCTTTACTTTCTGCACACACAATGTTTCAGTTACCATCTTAGTCAACAAATAACAGGATTTCCTCTTGCTGCTGTCTGGAGGAAACACCTACCTTACAGTGTCGATTCATTCCCTTGTTAATTAATGAATAACCCAACCTTTATCTGAGTAACCATGGTAACAGCTGAGCTTTAAAAAGGTGTGGCTTTGGCATAAGCAAATAGGTTATTAGCCAGGCATCCCCGTCTTTATCCCAAAGGGCTTTCAAACTGCAGCCTTAACATCGTTGTGTTTTGCACGCAGGCAGGATGGCAGCGCATCACCCAGAGTTTGAGCGGGCCGGTCAGAACCCGGGTCTCCAGGTGTGGAGGGTGGAGAACTTTGATTTGGTTCCCGTTCCAGAGAACCTGTATGGGGGTTTTTACACCGGAGATGCCTACCTCATCCTCAACACCATCAAACAACGCTCAGGAAATCTGCAGTATGACCTCCACTTCTGGCTGGGTGAGTCCATTGACAACAAATAATCTACCCAATGAGACCAAAATAAGTTATATCTTTAATTCCCGTTTTCTGTAAAATTATTTTTTTTTATATCAAAAAGAAAAACATTTTTTTCAGATGTCCGTTGCAGCTACAACCTTGTTTGACTTGCAAATCAGTTAATGACTCTGTTACTGTGTTCCTTTGAGGGATTCATGGAAAAAAGTGTTGCTTTGCTGCTTTGTATGTTTCTCAGAAATTCCTAAAACCTGTCTGACCTGAACAGCATTTGCCTCTTAGTCTCAAAAACATCAATAGTTTATCCACAGAAAGGTTCTGTAGGGATGAATCAGATTTTTTATTTTATTTTTGCAGAGCATCATGCTAGGATAAAATGGAAAAGTCAATAACTTTATTAATTTCTGAGTTTTTATGCAACATATAGGTAGCTATACTTAATCACCAGGAATTTGGTGAGACATTAGGTTAATCTCCTGCTGTAAAAACTGGATTGTGTTGCAGAATGTTCCAAATATCTAACATCCAGTTCTAATTTATTACACTACATTTACAAAAAAGGATGTTAGTTTAAACTTGTTTTTACTGCATTATCTTAAGCTCTCTATTTGAAGCATAATTATCTTTAGTTATCTCTATTGGAACTGACTGTTTTGTTTTATAGAGCTCTACTGTTTTAGTCAGTTGGACTGGTTATCAGAAGTCCTAATGATTGACTAACATTGTTAGAGAGTTGAAAGATTGTGACTTTTTACAGTTTGGCTTTAGGTAATTTGTCCCTATATTCATTCAACACATTCTCATTTTTTTTTTTTTTCACGGAGAGTCTGTTTTAAGAGAGCGCGGTTACATTTGCTACATCTTTGAAATACTTTGAAATAAAAAAATAGCAATACTAAAAGAAAACATTTTAAATATTTGCAAGGTTTTAAATGCATAGGTACAAAATGATCGTTATGGAGGTGCAAAATGGAAATAGGAAGGGAAAAAATGTCTGCTGGAGTAAAAATCGGCTAAATGACCAGAAGCAGTTTAGAACAAGTAAATGTGAGTATTTCACATGGTCCCTTTTTGCTGTTGTGCTAACCTCGCATTGAACCATGACTTTAAAACGTATATACACATTCAACCGTGATCCAGGTGTACCATTACGACCAAGATGTTACCAGACATAGATTTTTTTAGGAAGCAACATTCTCCGCCTGTAAGTCCTAGACCATATTTTTGAAGCAATTCCAACATTCACCACAAAACCTAAAGTCTTGTAAGCAAATTATATTCGCTAGACCATGAAAAAACTAGTGTTGCACCGATAAAGATACCAGTATTGGACAGGCCCCCGATACAGCACTAAAATGGTCGCATCAGTATCAGTGATTACCAACAAATAGGGCACCGATACCATTTTGAGAGCCAAAAGTGTATTCAACTATTGTCACCCATTCTAGATAGGCAATAAAAAGTTTTACTGGATTCACTTTCTATTAGTCTTTTTCCTGCTTCACAAAGGTAGGCAGCAGCTTGACAAAGCCATGATGGCAATTATTTTACATCCAAATAGTATGCAGTTCTTCATATATACACACACACACACATCAATTTCAAACAGATGGTATTGGTATGGTACCGACTGATACTGCACAGCCAGGTATCGGGTATCAGTATCGGGGCCAAAAAATTGCATCAGCACAACACTAGAGAAAACATTAACATGGAGAACTTCTTGTTTGTTGGATATAGGTGATGTCTGCAGCCAGGATGAGAGCGGCTCTGCAGCAATCTTCACTGTCCAAATGGACGACTTCCTCGGGGGGAAACCGATCCAATACCGTGAGGTGCAGGGGTACGAGTCCAAAACCTTTCTGGGATACTTCAAGTCTGGAATAAAATACATGGTATGATGTCTGTGATTACATGGGAAGCAGCCGCTGCTCGTCACTTTTTAAAATGATAAAAAACTTAAACAAACACTGAAGGTTTGCTCTCTTTGTGCTGAAATGTGAAATGTATTTTTCTAGAAAGGAGGCGTAGCGTCTGGGTTCAAACACGTGGTCACCAATGAGGTGTCGGTGCAACGGGTTCTCCAGATCAAGGGTCGGCGTGTCGTCCGGGCCACGGAGGTGCCGGTCAGCTGGGACAGCTTCAACCAGGGAGATTGCTTCATTTTGGACTTGGGAGATGTGAGTAGGACAGAGAAGATTATTATTTTATGTAAAACATGATATCATCTGACCATTACAAGATTTTTCATGTCATGGAAATTATGCATGATTGAAAATAAGTGAAAGACAACAAAGGAAAGAGGCCGCTCTTGTTAATTGAATTTGTTTGTCTGATGCTTTCATTTCACAGGAGATTTATCAGTGGTGCGGCTCACAGAGCAACCGTTTCGAGAAGCTCAAGGCTACTCAGGTCGCCAAGGGCATCCGTGACAATGAGCGCAGCGGGAGGGCCCGGGTGTACGTCTGCGACGAGGGAATGGAGAGAGAGAAGATGACGGAGGTCTGACCAATATAGCCGCTGAAGCAAATGAACTAACAAACTGAGAGTTTTTTTTTTCTCACACTGCTGCCTCTGTTCACAGGTTTTAGGTCCCAAACCAGATCTGCCTCCTGGGGCTTCTGATGACATCAAAGCTGATGCTTCAAACAGGAAGAAGGCAAAACTGTACAAGGTTAGCATGAATGTGTGCTTCTAAAGCTAGATAGTAGAGGCGAGAGAGAAAATTTCACATAAGTTTAAATGTTTAGTGTCCTTCAGCCCAAGAATTCAGTGTTTTCTTTTATTAGCTGTGGCGACAACAGTATATCTAAACTGTTTTCAGTTTAGCAGCTAAAAGATAATACCAGAATTTTTCTTTTATCTCTTATTTAAAAATAAAAATAACAAAAGAGAACATTTTCAAGATGTTTAGGTTTGGATTAGAAAAATAATTCAGATTTCCATTTTCTGTTGTAATTTTTTTAAATCGAAAACATGTAGCAAAAAAATTTACAAATACTTCAATTAAAACTTTAATTGATTTTCCTTTGCACTATCCACAAGAATCAAAAAAATTCAATACAGGGATGCATTGTTTTCATGAGCTTAAAGCTCAAATTTTAAGAGTCAATGGGCTCTATGCACAGCTCCACTACTTCCTGAATTTAAGGCAGCTCCTTTGTTTCCTGTCTTTCATTACTGGACGAACTGATTAATCCAGG
>NW_015150485.1:463790-478966 GCF_000732505.1 Cyprinodon variegatus | reverse complement strand
CCTGGATTAATCAGTTCGTCCAGTAATGAAAGACAGGAAACAAAGGAGCTGCCTTAAATTCAGGAAGTAGTGGAGCTGTGCATAGAGCCTATTGTTGCAGGAATTGTTGCTTAACTCTACTTACATGCATGGAAATGCAAGTTAGCTGCAACTCTTTTCCTTTTATTTAGTAGAAAACCTACTTTTAGTGCATTACCGCCACCTAGAGGGCTGGATTGAGACAGTGAGTATCGTACTCCTGTTAAATATAATGTAACTAAAATTGAGCTCCTCTGCTATTTGTTAAACTGAGAAAATATTGCAAATGCTATTTAATTGCCCAGCCCTAATAAAATCAAACAATCACTTTCTTTGTTCATATTTTCTACAGTTCTCAATCCTTCATTAATTATTTCTAGAGTTACAAGAGGGAACCTTATAAAGGATCCACATGTATGAAGGTTATATAGACCCAATCAATAGAGAACAATAACACTAAAAGCTAACTTCTTCTTTCTGAACATTTTACAATGTCAAGACTTCCCCTGATTTATGAAGAAAGAGGTAATAAAACACATATATTGTTTAAGGATGACACCTGTGCTATCAGTCCAGCCAGTAATAAACCAACAGAGTGGAAGCTTTCGGATGTGATAACAGGATTAGTTCACATGATATCAAGTATAGGGTCAGTAGAAGCTGAGGTGCAAGCTGTGCAGATGTAGCTTCAACTAATAGCCATGCAGCTCCAGATTTTAGGTGGTCCATTGTAGAAGGGAAATTCATGAAATGGGCTTTACGTTCAACTGATTTTATCCAATCCTTGGATCATAAATGCAATATAAAGAACTCCACCAAAAGACTCTAAGACAAAGTAGACATGTTTTCTGTAGTGATAAATCATTCCTCTGTCTAACTGTCCAGTGGATGAGTCTGACTTTGGGCAGCTGCCTAAAGACTGGATGTGGCCTGACAGAGCTGTCTCCTATCTAGAGTTTGGTAAAAAAAGGGAAACATTGTGGCCCTTTTTTTACAGGACTTTGACTTAACTTCTATGTTCCAGAGAATGACACTCTTAGTGCTTTGGCACAGCCAAGAATTTTGCACAAAGTTGTGCTTTTAGGTTTGTTTCGACCATTTAGGAATGCCCACTTTGTGTTCTAACAAGACATAGATCTGTTTGACACTGGATGGAGTCTGAACCTGAACCCAACGGATCATTTTTGGGATCAGTTAGAGTGGAGAGTGTAAGCTGCAGGGTCTTGTCTGCCATCGGTTTCTGACTTCTCTTTTTTTTTCTGGAAAAATGGTCAGAAGATCCTAAATGTATATATATAACCTTTTGAAAATGAAGCTCCATTAAATCGGTTTTCATCAGCTTTAATATTTCTTGTAGGAGATCAGAAGTTAACAAGCAATTTATTTCAACCTCATTAGACATTTGTATTTTAACCAAAACAGCAGTTTCATACATTTGCTTAAGAGAGTTTTATAATTCATAAAAACATAAGCAGTATTAGAAATTGATACATATTTTTTTTACTGGCTAAACATTATTTGCAGTTAAAAAATAATATATCTTCTTCAAGTATTAATGTTAAAGTTTGTTAATGTTAAATTTGTCAACAACCTGTTTGGTAAAAACTTGTTTGTAGTCCAATTTAAGGAAACATTAACAAAAACAATAAATTTTCAATTCTTATTGCTTTGCTGCTTTGTTTGCTGCAGGTTTCCAATGCTAGCGGTGGCATGAATATCACTCTGGTAGCAGCAGAGAACCCGTTTGCTCAGAGCGCGCTGGAGTCCGGGGACTGCTTCATTCTGGACCATGGATCGGATGGAAAGATCTTTGTCTGGAAAGGTCAGTTTAAGCTCAATCAGAGGAAATATTTCTCCCAGCAGTTAAAAAAAGTAAATAAGAATATGTTTTGGTGTCTTTTTTTAAACTCTCCAGGCAAAGATGCCAACATGGATGAACGAAAGGCGGCGATGAAGGCAGCTGACGAGTTCATCAAGAAGATGGGCTATCCAAAACACACTGAAGTCCAGATCCTGCCAGAAATGGGCGAGACGCCGCTCTTCAAGCAGTTCTTCAAAAACTGGCGCGACAAAGACCAGACAGAGGGTCTGGGTGTAGCATACATCGCTAACAGCATCGCCAAGATCGAGAAGGTGCCTTTCGACGCCGCCAGCCTACACCAGTCCTCCGCCATGGCCGCCCAGCATGGCATGGTGGATGACGGCAGCGGAGAGAAACAGGTGAGACGCTGATTGGCTCATTATGATGAACACCTCTCAACATGTCAGTGTATTAGATAACAGCAAATACAGCAAGGTGAGTTAACACGAAACATGCAGAAAGACGTCAGAATATATCAGCATATGGATGCAGATTGCAAATGAAAGCTGATTCAGTTAATTTTTTTATATATTAAGTGAGAAATAGGACCAAAGAGCCGATTGCAGCTCTGGAGATGCCAAACATGGAAGAGAAAATGTAGATTTATCGATTTCCTTCATTTTGATAATTTTCCAATACTTGAAATTGATATTTTCTACCTCTGGAGTGGTCTGAAATAAGTCTCTGTCAATGCTTTAAACTTTTTTATAATTAAAAGTGTTATCTTATGTAATGAATACAAGCTTTTGTTGTTTCACAGGTATTGCTTTGAAAAAAATATTAACCCTTTTACTGCCTAGTCAGCTATTTGCTCAGAAAAATCAGAATCAGAATCAGAATTAGAATCAGAAATACTTTAATAATCCCAGAGGGAAATTACTTTTGTTACACACTCCAGTTACAGTTTTATGTAATATACACGCATCCAACTATACAATATAATAAAGATAAAACAAAAATAAGAATAAAAAGTGTTAAAATATATATACACATATAGCTCTTCTGTCTATATATCTGTATGTATATATATATATATATATATTTATATATATATGCATATGTAAAAACTAAATCCAAATAAAGGGAAAATCCAAGTAAAGTGATAAAAATGCAGGTTGAAGGATGACCGGGCAGTCAAAGGGTTAAATAATGTAAAGTCTACTGTGATTCTGTAACAACTGTTAGAAAGGAAATGTCAATCATAATCCGAATCAGCATGTCTTTTTAATAATCGGTTATCATCGCGAAAACTGCAATTGGTGAAGAACATCATCTAATCTCAATACAATTGAATCTAAAAGTGCAAAATCTTCATTTTTAAATCATTTTTGAAATAAAACTTAAAAAAAATAAAATTGGTCCAAGGATCCAGTCAACAAAGAAACATAGAAATTGATTTAATATCGCAGGGGAATAGGACGATCCCAGGATCAGGTCTACTGGGGCACTGGCCCCTGCTTGCCCCTGTCTAGAACCGCCCATGAAAGCGAAAGTACAGACACCTGTTAAAAAACTATAGGTTCTTTATTGTACAAAAGTAAAATAATTAATAATTATTAATGATTAAGTACAAAAGTAAGATGATTATTTTTCCCCTAATTGATACAAATTTTTATAAAATATTCTTAAAGTTCTATACACACACAAAAAATATGTTCCTCTTTTGCTCACTGTGTTGGTAGAGAGAACATAAAAAAAAACAGACTTGTTCTAAATTTGCTCTAAATTATAATTTCAGACTGAATAATATAGATCATCCATGTTTCTATCAGTTTTTTTCAGTAAACAAAATGGACTGATCCAGATTTTCCTTCTGTGTAATTGCAGTTGTTTTCTCATGTTGTCGTCAATATGCATAGAAGTAAGGAGCCAGTTTTGAGAAAGTAAGGAGGTGAAAGTACATATTTGTGTTTAAATGAAATCACTCATAATAAACAGTCAAGTAATGCCCAGATACTAGAAGAAGCCACTTAAATAGAGCAAGAAAGTATGTAAACAAGTATATCACAAGAACAGACATAAAAGTTTCAAATCATTAACTTAAAACTTATTATTAAAAGCTTGTTGCAGCTGGAAATAAGTGATCGCACATTAAAGTGGTTCTTGATTAAATGGGATATATTTGTTCCTAACCATGGCAGATCTGGCGCATCGAGGGATCCGATAAGGTTGCGGTTGATCCGTCTACATACGGACAGTTCTACGGAGGTGACAGCTACATCATCCTTTACAACTACAGCCATGGAGGACGACAGGGACACATCATCTACATGTGGTGAGAAGTCAAGCTTCAGCTTAATGTGAACTTTTTGATGTCTTTTTCCCCAAGAAGTGAATTTCTTTGGTGATCCAGTTCAAACTGTGAAAGTTGTTTATTAGGCGGACTTTTGCACATGTGTAGATTGCAAGTATATATATAAAGATTTACATTAGAACAATAATCTGGATTTTTTTTATACAGAAATGGGGATAAATCCTTATGTCCATTTACCAAGTTATATTTTCTCAGTATTTGGTTGCAACTCCTTTTGCATAAATACAGCAATGTTGCAGTGTGATATGAAGGCGATAAGCCTGTTATTAAACCAGCCTTCAGCTCGTCTGCATTGGTGGTTCTGGCATAAAATTTTCCTCTCGACAATCTTGCATAGATTCATAAAAAGTTAATTTTGGATTCTGCACCTCTCTTCTCTTTCTTCACACTCTGGGATCTCAATTTTAGAGTCTGGATCGGCCCAACAGTCTTCTCTTTGCCCATCAGCTCTTTTTATTTTTCTAAAGTTGCCCCAGGTTGTGTTATTGGTTCTCACACAAACATTTCTGTTTTCAAAATCATTATTATCGTTCTTTGTAATAGTCCGATTAAGGAATTTAATTTCTGTTAGCTGTAACCCATGATCATCCACTCAAGAAGTTTGCTTTTTCAGGCAGGGAACAGACTCCAGTCAGGATGAGATTGGCACCTGCGCCATCCTGACCTCCCAGCTGGATGATGAGCTCGGTGGAGGTCCTGTGCAGGTATAACCTGTCCTTCATGTGGTGACTTTCTGTTTTCAAAGGCTTACATTCATATTCTCCTCCATGGCCTACTCAGTGCTGCCACCTCCTGTTTGATCTGTGCATCCTTTCCTTACCATTTCCCTTTTATTGTTTTTCTCCTGCTGCTTCTTTGCTCCTTGGTTTCTGCCCTGCCTTCCTCCTCAGGTTGTTGGTGCTCCAATAACCACTCAGGTATTTCCCCCACTCCCTCCTGCTACTCATTACTCCATGCAAAGAGACTCTAGTTTAACCTTCTTAGTGCATGTTTCACCTGAGCGAACAATAAAAAGGGGTGTGGTAGTGAGTAAGACGCTCCCACCAGTTCTGATTCCAACCTCTGAACTCGTTGATGTGGAGCCAGTATTATAATTTTATATATTTTTTTTCCTTTGAAGCAGAAGGTAAAGCTAACCCATTTAAAGCTGATTATTGATTCATCCTTTTTCTGATGGAAATCCTATTACAAAATATATTTTCACACAGACATGTGGAAAAAAGTACACTCTCTTTCAGTAATATCAAGAAAATAACTTTTTTTTTTTTTTTTTTTGCAATATAAGCCAATTATATCCTCGCTGCTTCCATTACTTAACATTTGATGCTTTAGCCATTAACAGTGGAGGATCTTTTCGGTGTTAACACAAAACGGGTTAAAAAGACATCAGGAATATCCTTAAAGAAACTTCTTATGGCATAAATACTATTTAAGTCCATCATTCTACAGCAAGAAGGATTACTCACAAGTGGAAAAAATGAGCTAGCAGTATTTGCAGAAGTGGATGTCTCAGTAAATTCATCCTGAGATCAGAATAAAGCTCAGAAACTACAGGACACAGTTTTGGTAACTGTAGTTAATGTTCAGGACAAGGCAAACAGAAACAAAACTGGGGAGGAAGCCTATTGTCTTTAAAAAGAATATGGCAGCACAACACTGACGATTCTGGATCATTTCCTGTGAGATAGAAGAGACCAAAGCAGAAAAATCTGGCTTTTACACACAGACCATGACAGGAGAGAACAGAAAACAGTGAATCAGTTAGGCACGAAGGTGGCGGTGTGGGGATGTGGGCACTTTGGAGTCTTGAAATCAACAGTGAAATCTTTTGTTCACTAAAATATTCAAGGGGAAAATTGGGTGGCTCTCTGTCAGAAGCTGAAATGCGTCTTCAGCAGAACAATGATCTCGATAACTGCAGAAAATTAGAACAAAAAAAAATATAAATAAGAAAAGAAGCTAAAACAAAGTCAGGATCTCTGTCTGATTGAAATACTTTAAATATTTGATTGGGGCTTTGAGGATGTCATCTCTGTGTTTTACACAAGTTAAGTTTCGCCATCCCCTTGTATAAATGTAGTTTTGGCAAAACAATCCCTTAAAATGTTGCAAAAAGGATCCATTTCACTCCTACATTTATCTGAGCTTTCTATTCTGTGCTGAAAATATGCTTGAATTGAGAAGGAAACTAAATCACCAGCCACTACGAGTGCATGTTACAAATATTTGATGCAAATGTAGAAAAGGACAAAACATGTCAGTCTGTTCTGTCAAACTAAATACTGAACCGATTCTTCCTGTCTGTTCTGATCCACACTCATCTCTAAATATTTATCTTTCCTCGGTCTGCCTGTGCACGTCAGGATAAGCTTCATTTGAGTTGTTGACAGTGTGCTACTGACTGAAGCTCCTCATAACTATAGATATGCAGTAGAAGAGGCATATATTAGGATGTTAGACATAACTTTAGAGTCCTAACTGCAACTTTTAACAGCTCTCATCTGTAGAACTGCAATGCTTAACTCTGTGTTGCCATCTTGTGTTGGTAAAGAAGACTGCAGCAGAGATCTGACAGGTACATTTCAATAAGTTGAAGTATCATCAAAAAGTACATTAATTTTGGTAATTCATTTGACAATGTAAAAAAAAAACATATACTCCAAAAAATAAATACAAAAAAAAAGGATATATTTGGAAAACAATTCTGCAAAAATGGTTCAAACAAGGACATTAACACATAAATCTAACATGACATATTAATTAATATATGTCATGCTTTGCAGATTATTAGGGAAGGTTGTTGACTTGACTTTTGTTCGACAAACAGTCATTTAAACCTTCCACAAGGAGCTCTTTAAGCTTTGGAGGCATATTAATAAATAGTTGAGTGGAAGGAAAACGTTTGGGACAAATAATCGGCATAAGCAAAAAAGATCATGGTAAAGTTGCAGCACTTCATTAGCTGAAAACCATGACTGTTAAGGTAATATCACTGTCTGTTTGATGATATTCCAATTAATTGAAATGACCCAATATTTCTTTTTTTCTTTTTAAAGTCCTGTGATTAAATAACCTGCAACACCAAAGCTGCATGAGGTCTATGTGATGTATGTAGCAGCTGACTCAACTGGCTCCAGAGTTTAATGTTGGTGTTTGTGCACCAGGTGAGGGTGGTCCAGGGCAAGGAGCCAGCCCACCTCATGAGCCTGTTTGGAGGAAAGCCCATGGTGGTCTACAGGGGAGGAACGTCCCGGGACGGAGGTCAGTCCGCCCCGGCGGAGACTCGACTCTTCCAGGTGCGCTCCAACTCGACAGGGCACACCAGAGCCGTGGAGGTAAGCAATCAGACATCATTCATCATCTGACCTCACAACAGACTGTGTTTTTTTATGTTTTTTACCAGCTTCAGTGTAATATTTATCCCATGAAAAGGACGGATGCCAGCAGAGAGCGGCTCCAACCTGCTAAGCTGGGGGAGAACTCAGCCCTTTGTGCCTCAGAGCAGATTAGAAACACATTTGTGAGGCACAGTGTTGAACTAAGAGGTCTGTTCTGTTATTATCAGAAAGGCTGTGGTCTATTTTGAAGCACTGTCCTGCTGGCATGATAAATCTGCTAGATCTGTATTAATCCGCTGCTGAAAATAGTCCCCGAACACCATTTGCTCTTGTTTGACTGTGGATTGTCAACGTGTCCCGTTAGGACATTCACTGCGAAGCACGGACTCTTCTGTCCTCTATAATCTCCATGAGGCGCTGAAAGAACCACGCAGAAATTTTATGTTGTTTAGAAAGAAGGAAAGAGCTTTAAAGGTTTGGATGTTAAACTGCAGAATGTTTGTGTTCCCCCAGCTTGAAGCGACGGCGTCCAACCTGAACTCCAATGACGTCTTCGTTCTTGTGACCCCCGATGGTACCTCTCTGTGGGTGGGAACGGGTGCCAGCGACTCAGAGAAGCAGGGAGCTCAGCAGCTGTGTGACATCCTGGGCGTGTCGGCCTCCTCCGAGCTTTCTGAGGGAGGAGAAACTGGTGAGGCATCGGCATTGTTTCCTGAAACCTTCCTGTTCTTTTGCGGTACGACTGTCAGACGCAGGTCTATTTAAACCGGTCAGTTTTTAAAATGAACTCAGGTGTGAATTGATTTTACCTCAGGAAGTTTGAAAAATAAATGTTTCAATAGTTTTCTTGACAGGAAAATGATGACTTGCTCCTCCCAGGTGGGGTTTTAGGTTTTGTTCAGGGAGGAGGTTATAAATGTAATTTTTGTCACGTTTTTCTTAAAAGGGCTTTGAATTTAAAGCCTTGCAGGGCAGCATAAAGCCCACTGCTCTCATTAAGCCATTAAAAAAGATAGAAAGAAAAATAATAAACGGTTAGTTCAGGTGTTAAAAAATATGAATCAGGAAATTGTCTGTATACCCAACTAAACCAAACTGTTCTCTGCTTAAAAAAAACTTTTCTAACATGGATAAAAAAAAGAAGTTTATTTTATTTCAGTGTTAAATTCTGATTAAAGTAACAGATTATAATTAAAAATGTCCTTGACTTTTACTGGTTGATGATTTTCTTTATTGAGGTGCCGCTGATTTTTAATTGGTTACCCCTGATCTAGAATATAGATCACAGTTATCATCGGGTCTTATAAGAGGATAATGATCCAAATGATAAAATGAATGCAGAAATAAATGGTTCTCAGAACAAGAACCAGCCTGCTGGGTCTGAGTCCACATCCTTTAATAATCCTCAGGGCTGGGCATCAGGCAGTACCCAGGATTTTAACAACCTCTCTCTGTAAATTGTTTTTCTATAGGTGAAAACTAAACGCTGATTTGCTTCAGATGAAAAGATGCACAAAGCATTACCCAACAATGCAGGGGTGTCAATAATTATGACTTTATGGAGAACTAATAGTTCCTACAGTGACTGTCTTTAATAGGTACAGAAACACATCCCTGACGCATCATCATGTTGTTTTTCCAGATCAGTTCTGGTCCGCTCTGGGAGGGAAGGCAGAATACCGCACCTCCACCAGACTCAAGGACAAGATGGATGCTCACCCACCACGACTCTTTGCCTGCTCCAACAAGACAGGGAACTTTGTCGTAAGTGTTTCCAAGCTACTAAAAATCATTATAAGATATTCCAGACATAACAGAAAAGAAAAAAAAAAACTCCTGCAGACTGGATTTTAGCTTCACCTTTATAATGAAAACCAAAGGTTATAAAGCGCTTCACCCCTGCATTCGTCCCTCCACACAGATTGAAGAGGTACCCGGGGAGTTGACCCAAGATGACCTAGCCACTGATGATGTCATGATCCTCGATACCTGGGAGCAGGTAAACAACAGGAAAACCTCTCGATTCCTGTAGGCACTGTGAAAATAATGAGGCAAATTAATGCTGAGCCGGATCTTTTTCATTTTAGGTGTTTGTTTGGATCGGGAATGAAGCCCAGGAGGAGGAGAAAACTGAAGCCATGGCGTCTGGTAGGAAAAAAAACAGACCTGGGCGAAGAATATGCACACATTATAACCACAAACTGATTGATTGGGATTCATGTCGCAGACCAAAACTAGGAGAAGGAAAAAAATAAATGAGATGAGAATTTGGATTCGGTGCTCCTGGATCAACACTTTGTTGAACCACCTCCTGCTGCCTTTCCAGCTTAGAGTCCTTCGTTTTGATTTAAACCAGCCCAGTGGAGCTCTAGCTGCATGGCTAGGATTATCCAGCCTTTATTGCATTCTCAAGTCTCTTCCAGGGGCTTTCCCACAGCATGATGCTGCCACCTCTATGACTTTAGGTTATTTTTCTATTATAATAGTGGCAGCACACATTAATTAACAGAGTCATACTTTGGCATCTGACTTATTTCCACCTACTGTAATTTAGCACATTTAGACATAAATAGACATAAAAGAGCATAAAAGATACTGTTGCTCTTACATATCTGCAGAACTCATTATTGCACACTTCATATTAGCAATGGCATAAAGTTTGAAATTTCGCACCGATCTGATTCCTGAGTTGGCCACTGAAAAATAGGACAGGCAGGATTTTGTATATAGCTCATTTCGGTGGAGAGACTATTCAAAGCGCTGTGCAGGAGAAAAAGAAAAGCAACACAATAGTTAAGAAGAATAAAAAGAGAAACATTGGCCACTGCGGTGGTGCAGGGGTAAAACAGGCGAACCATGTAGAGAGGGTTTGATCCTAAACAAGACTGTCACAGGTTTGGATCCCGGCCTGGTGACCTTTGCTGCATATCTTCTATGATCTCATTTTCTATCTGCCTAAAGGCCTAAAAAGGAACCTAAAGAAAGAAATGTGCTAAAAAAAAAGAAAGAAAAAAAATGTTAACAAACCTGTTTTTAATCTCGAAAAAAGCAACAAAGGGTTTCTAATGGAGGTTTGCTGACAGAAGATAGTAAACTATTCCAGAACAAACTGCCAAAAAAACCACCAAATCCAAATGTTTTGCTTGTTGGCTAAAAAAAGTTGCATTTTGGTCTCTGCTGAGCAGAGCACCATCTAGGTCTACAGATGTGCTCCTTGGGGCCCACGGACCTTCATGTGTTCGATTCGATGTTTCCCTGCTAGCTTGACTGAAACTGTGAAACACAGGTTTCTGCAGCATTTTAGGTGATGCAATCATTGAAGTTGGTTCTGCTGGAGCAGGGATACGGGGTTAAAATGAGCACAGAGGACAGCTCCTCCAATCACAGAGGGCCCCTGGGCTCCCTTTCAGTTCAATCCTCTGACTGTCGACTTAGGAAGATTGCCTTGTTTGGGTCTGCGCATTTTACCTCAAATTCCAGATTCCGATGAGATGTTTAAATTTTGAGAGATTATTTTAAAACTTTGCTCTGGATTATTTTTTAAGGATTTATATTAAAAGGTGCTGAATAAAAATCCACTCATTACAAACCCCTAATAGAATATCTCACTGAGCTTCCTTAATGAGAGATTCTGATCTAACATCCAGTCACATTTTCTCTCCCCCCTCAGCCGTCCGTTACATCCAGACCGACCCGGCTAACAGAGACCCTCGGACTCCTATTGTCAAAATCAAGCAGGGCTTTGAGCCGCCCACATTCACCGGCTGGTTCCTGGGCTGGGATCACGACTACTGGACCAGTGACCCATTGGAACGGGCCATGGCAGAACTTGCTCTGTGAGCGCTCACCCTATCATCCCTTCCCCCCCTTTCTGCCTCTGCTAGCATTATTCTAAATACCAACTTGCTTTTTAAGTAAAAGTAAAAGATTTTTTTTTTTATTTGTGTTTTTTGTGCAACTTTAGTGCCTTCACATTTATATCCTAAGCAATGGTTAGAAGAAACTTTCACTGATAGGTAGCAATGCTGTTTTGCACTAAATATATTTCAAAATAGTGACTTTTATTGAAGATCGCTCTAATTTTGTATTGAATCCACAGCTCAGATGGAAAACAAGCAATGCCTTAATATCATTTCCTTTATGGTTTTAAAGGTACAGCTTCAAGTGAAGAACCCGTTTGCCAATTTATTGTTTTTACCTTCTTCTGTATTTATTTCTCACAACCAAACTGTAATCCACAGAAATCTTCCTTCAGTGTCAAAAACAGACTCTGGGTCTCTTTAAAAAAACATCTGGTTCTGTTTGAAATAAACCAAATTCAAGATGTGATGAGTTTTATGTCTTCTTTTCATTCATCTGCCGATTCAAAAAAACAAAAAACAGCGTTAGATTTGGATACCATCTTTATTTAAAATCGTGTACAGGCATTGAATGTTAAAATCATATCAAACAAGCTGGTAAAAGGCAACAGCACAAACCTAAAAGAAATCATCCTTTATCAATAATAAACTTGTAAAACGTGATAAACCAGCTTAAAAAAATTGCATCGAAAGGAGACGCGATCATAAACGACACTGAGCAGTTGATCTGCAGGGTACAGAGAAGCTACTGATCAATGTTTGCCTCAATCAAACCTTCAGCTTAAAATGACTGAACAGCAGCTCATACAGGAAATACTACTGTAAAATGTAACGGCTTTATGATAAAACATGTAATAAAAGGTGATTCTACTCACTACCCACACAAAACTACTAAACAACACACACAGATCAGCCAGAATATTATGACCACTGACAAAACTCTCCTTATACAACTTTATTGATTATGTATAGATTTCTTTTAAGAGATTAGATAAAATATTTACCTTGGAAATGTTTTATCATTTATCAAGGTTTATTATCTACAGTATGGGCTGAAAATTTGAAGTTTTCATAATATTATTAATGAAATTTAGGATATTTGAGCAGAAGATTTACAAGTTTGCTTTCCCCCCCCAAAATAATACCCATAAGTGAGCTAGAAATAAATGATCTGAAGAAGTGAAAGGCTGCAGGTACAGAAAACCAACATGGACAGACAATTGTTTTCGTCAATCTAAGACAGGGGTCTGCAACCTGTGGCTCTGGAGTCAAAATGTCTCCTTGGATTCTCTGCAATGGCTCTTAATGATGGCTGAAAATGATTAGATGCTAACTAATAATTTAGAATATGGTAGAATAACAAATAGCAGTCTTAGATGCTTGGTATGCTGTTGTATTTTTCTTATTACATCATAAAACCTTTTTTTTTTTTTTTGGTCATAGTAGAAAATCCATGCCTTTGTTGGGGTGTTTTGGCCTAGTGGGTTAGAGTAGTGCGCTTGCACACTGATAAGGGCGCAGCACACTGCTCCTCAAGGGTAAAGGACAAATGCAGAGGTGAATTTCTCCAGTGTGAGATTTATAAAGATCAATTAATTAAAAATGCCTTCTCTTTTTTCAGATTTCTTTTCGTTTGCACTTATTTTAAAAGCTAAAATAGAAAACAGTAGGTTGTTTAGAACTGTAACAGCTTTCCTATGGAGGATATTTATCAAAAATAATCTGCGTTTTAACATAAGGTGATGTCATGTTTTCAGCTCTAAGCTGCTTTTATTTAGATGGAATTGGGGATAAATGGCTCTTCAGATTATAAAGGTTGCAGACCATTGATCTAAGTGAACCAAAAAAAACAAAACAAAGCAGCTCTGATCCATGGAGGCTTTTACTGATTATCCTGGTTTAAAGGAAGTGGTGATAATTTAAAGGCTGATCTGCGTTTTAAAAAACACAACAGTTAAAACTTACAAGATGCATAAACTACATTTACTAACAGTCTAACTACCGAAGATGCATCTATATTTTCACAGGTTAGTATAAAGGTTAATACGTTTTTGGTTTGTGTTACACTCAGAAAATATGGCATAAAAAGGGTTACATTTGAGAAGAGTGTAATATTAACCCAGATGGTTGGTTGGCAGTGAGTTAAGGCTTTTGGCTGAAAGATTCATAGCCCCTGATATTTTAAGAGTAAGAAATCTGAGGATAGGATGAAATGAAAAGGCACGACTGATATTAATGAACTATACTATTAGATATATACTCTGGGTTTTGTCAGCTTAATAGAGAACAGGTATTTAAAGCCTGTATTGTCAACTAAATACTTCATATACTGTGAGTTGATAGAAAGCTTATAGTAAATATCTACAGCTGGATAACATAAAACTTTTCAGCTTATAAGTGGATTAAAGTAACAGTTTATCTATTTCCAGGAGTGCTGGCTGTCCTCCCTGTTTTTATGTACAGAGCCCACTCTTCATACCCCTTGAACCTCTCAACAATGTGTCCCAATACAACCCCGATCTTTTAGGAGTTTTATGGGATGGATCAACACAAAGTAGAGCAGAATGGATTCTACATTTTTTTTAACGTATAAAAATCCAGTAGTGTTGCATCAATAAAATCCATTTCGAATACCATGAGAAAGAACTTTTGGTTTAAAAAACAGCTGTTTCTGTTGGATTGAGGACATCAGTAAGAATACAGTGGGGGCTGCATCATGCTGAGGGGACTTTCTTTAGCAGGGACAGGAAAGCTGGTCAGAACTGATGGATGACATCCAGCCTGCAGGAGACTGACAGAGGATCAATTATCCAATTAATCCTTCTTATAATTAAGTGCAGGAAGTCTTCCATCCGTTTTCTTTCACTCCGTTATCATATATCACTCTGTGTTGTTCCATAACATAAACACCAAAAAAGTCACTCTGAGGTTTGCGGTTTTTAAAGTGAGGGAAAGTGAAGAAGGTCAAGAGGTGTGAAAAATTCTACAAGGCACTGCAAGAAAAGAAACAAGAGCGGTTAGCATGATGCATCTTTTTCACTGGCTGAAACACGACTCTTTTTGACCCTTTGAGGTTAAAATACTGAGTTTAATAGTTTTATGAATCATTTGAAAATGATTCCCTTGCTGTTTGGGCAGCAGTGGTAACAGTGTTACAATATCAGGATAGATTTGGAGTATGTGTGCGTGTGAGAGCAGAGGCAGCTCACCCATCCAGCAGGAGCTTTAAATTAAAAACAGAATATGTAAAGAGTTGAAGTTAAACAGTTGCAGTTCAAAAAAATCAAAATTAAAATCAAATAAAAGTAGTAATTAGCTACTTTAGAAGCTCTGCTGGTTAAAAGCTGAAAGCCTCATTGACCTATAGGTGTGTGTGTTTTTTTTTTTTTGGGAGGGGGCATAGAAGGAGTTTTTCCTCAGTGTTTTATGAAGCCCTGCATCATCTCCAGCGGCAGCGGGAAGATGATGGTGGAGTTCTTCTCGGCGGCGATGGTGTTGAGGGTTTGCAGGTAGCGCAGCTGCAGAGCTGAAGGGGACTCTGCGATCACCAGAGAGGCCTCCTTCAGGGCGCGGGAGGCGTTCATCTCGCCCTCGGCAGCGATCACCTACAGGAAGACAGGAGAAAGAGGGGAGACCCTTCATATAACGGCTCAGGGGGAAATAAAACTTAAGATCTGAGTCCATTTCAGAAGAAAAACTATTTAATAAATGTCACCTGTTGCTCATTTTCTGGACTCATTAGAAACAGTATTTGAACCTAAATGTGATCCTCCTGGTAAAACTAA
>NW_015150485.1:449751-463435 GCF_000732505.1 Cyprinodon variegatus | reverse complement strand
AGAAGACTACACAAAAAATAATCTTGACTTATCGCATAGTAATAAATTATTAATATCAAAAATGTATTTCTGTTTTTTCTTTTTACATATTTTGTTAAAAGGCCAAATAAGAAATTCAAACCAAAAAAAAGTAATTTTCTGTTTTGTTTATTCTTGGATCGGGCTTTAAAGGGTTAAGATGTGCTGTTCTCATAGCTCATACAAGCTTACCGTTTCCACCAACAGCTGAGACTATATAGTAAACTTTGTCAGTTAACTGACTGTTTGGACAGATGATCACTGCTTTTTGCCTCGTTGGTCACGTAACTCCTCCTCCACTGCGCGGTGCATGCGCCATCTTTGTTATTAGTCGCCGCTGTTGGGTAGAAACAGCCTATGTCGACAGCGGGCCGCTGTGACAGCAAATCCCATGCTTTGTGAGCAGAGCTATCTGCGCAAAGCATTCTGGGATATATCTGCCTCTTCTGAGGCCTTTCTTTTCTTCTCAGACACTTTTTCTCTTAAGACCCTCTGCCATTTTCAAAGAACCGCTGTGAGAAAGGTGAGCTTTATCGACTGGACCGTGGCTCTGGTTTGGCTTTAGGGATGCTGTGTGGCTGACTGAGGTGTGGGCAGTGCTTGAACAAAAGTTTTACTATTGTCTAATGGGTCACTGATTCGTCTGCATTTTCCCGGGATGGTTGATCATCCACGGACTCGCTGTCAGAATCTGAGCCGCTTTCTACCCAGTTCTCCTCATCGGTCTCTCCTTCTCATCCATATTTTAAAGCATTTCTAAAGCCTGTTTCGCTGTTAGATTTCTTCTGAAAGCCATTTTTCCATATTAGCCAAAGAGTTCTAGGTAGGGTGTTGGTTGCTAGGCAACGGTACCGAATGTCAATCAACCGGGGGAAGAACTTACAGTGCAACTAATAGAGCCGTCAAAATGACGGCTGTAGGAGATCGAGGTAAAATTTACCATATTTATTTTTTTACGTTTTTATTTTATTTTAAAAAACTATGTGAAAATGAAGGAAATATAGAAACAGAAAAAGTCAATTAACACGAGCAACATCATTTAGTTCTTTCTCTTTAAAATCTCAGAACCGTCAAAATGAAGGCCTTAGGAGTTCTAGTGTTAAAACCCATATTTAATCCTAATCTTGTCTGTCCTACGCTAATAATGAGCAAAGGATAACTTTACTGTTCAGTAGGATGAAGAACAAAAATGAAAATAAAATCCTGTCTACACAAATGATTTTTGAATTCACACTGAGATCCACTATAGCTCCAAATCCCTTCCTTTGTTTAAGAGGAAAATCACCACCTCTTCCAGTGAGAATCTGACATTTCCTCTCTTTAAGCATAAACATCCTGCCTAAGTGATGCATTTCAGATGATCTGTTAGCCGCTCTTCCTTACCTTGGCTCTGGCCTCACGGCTCGCCTCTGCCTCGGCTGCCATGGCTCTCTGGAGCTGCATGGGCAGCTTCACGTCCTTGATCTCCACGCGCTCCACCTTAATTCCCCAGTCGTCTGTGGCGTCGTCCAGAGTGGACTGAAAAACACGGAGACATTAGATCAACACATCTTTGTTTTAAGCACTGTCCAGCAGATGGACGAATCAAAGCTGCACCTTACAGAGGAAACCATCACTCTGCTGCTGCACTGAACACTCACAGGAAATCACTGATCTGATCCTATGAAAACTTTACTGGAGAAACTGAATTGAAAGTTGCATTTAATTACAAAGTATGATCTAGTATCAAGTTTATACATTGTAAAGCACTTTACCTTCAAACTGAGGGCTTTGTTGGAGAAGGAAGATTTGTTTCCTTTAATAACTAATGAACATTTTAAATCAATTCATGTTATACACAAAGAATCAATTAACAACAAAGATCCCCTTCAGCTTTTTGTAATAATGCTAATGTCACACTTCTGTTTACCTTTTAATACTAAAATGAAAACCAGAAATATTTTCCCTGGATTTTGATTTAAAGTTAAAATTAATGTTTTTATCTGAGTAATAAAGTTAACTTTATGTTCTTGCAAGTTGCCAGCAAAAATGATGTTGGGTGTGTTCATGGGTACTGCTTATATTTTCTTTTTTTTTAACCTGTGGAGAAGTTAAACAGGGTTTTAAATGTTTTATTATGTTTTTTTTAAAGCAGAAGAAAGAACGAATTTCAAGTATGTAATTTTCTTAACTTGCCCTTGTTTGTATTCACTGGCAGCTAAGAATGATGGCTTCTGGGATAAATATTTTCATCTTATTATCTTGTGATAACAAGATGAAAATATCTTATCACAAGATGTGATCCTTGTGATCCTTATCCTGTTATCTATGGACAATAAAAGTGATTTTCTAATGGGCCAAGCAGATTGTTACCTGAAGTAATTGCTGTTTTTAAGATCAAAAATTCATTTCTGTTTAGAAATCTGTCCTTTGTGCCATGCAGATAGTTTGACCCTTTGGTAGCTTTGTGTTACAGACCAGAACCTTTAAATTACATACCTCATCTGAAGCTTATCAAGGACAGAATATCCATACCAAATGCCTGATCCTCCAAGAATAAGGGGCACTAAATTGCAAATAAAATTTTGTTTTGGCATGTGCAATAGGTCGGTATGTTTTAATAATAATAATAATTGAACTGTATTGATATATCTTCTCAGAACACGCTGTTGTTCAATAAAGGTACATTTGAAGATCATTTCAGCTGAGAACATTACACTTTTAAGCTTCACTATATGGCCCATTTACGATGTAATGTGTAATTAAAAAAAAAAATTTACGAAGTTGAGAGGAACATGGCAACCAGCGGACCTCCAAGGGTAACGGCAGCCAGGTTTAATCCTAGCGCCTCTGCAGCAGCCCTTTCTCAGCATAGCCCTGTCTGAAGGCTATGATGGCGATATTTTTGTTTTATTTGGCAAAACGTTCATTTGATTTGTGTTTATTTGACTGTGTTAATTATTATTCCCCCACTAATTGAAAAAAGGTAGAATTTCTTATTATCTAGAGACTATTAATAACAAGAGGTGAAACGCAGCTTCAGACGAGCTGAGGGTGTGGTGACGTCACAAGTATGGTTCTGTTCCAATTGACCCCATTTTTATGCTGCATGCTCCCGTTCTTCTCGAGTCCATACTTTTGTTCTTCTCAAGAACATACTTGGCGAGGACACAAGTCCGTACTCGCATTCTAGTGAATTGAGAAACGGCCGTGTGTTCTGCTTGCGGTTTGAGAGTGGCTGGAAAAGAAAGATTCTAATCAATGTAGTTGGAGGTCATGATAAAATAATCAAAATTATTCAAAAAATAAAAATATCAATGCCCAGTAATATCTATAGAGCACCTTATATTGCTAGCCTAATTTCTAAGTGCTAATGCTAAAAAAAAAATTGATGAAGTGCTGAAAATAATTAAAGTTAAATATAGATAACACAGGGTTTGCAGTCTTAAAAAAGGAGCAAAGACACAAAACAATGCGCAGGAAAAGATGGAAGGATGGATGGTAAATGTTCACTTTTGCATATCCTCCAGCCATGAATTTTGCAGTTTGATCATTAAAATACTATCTGAATATTGATTAAGGGCAAACATGCATAAAAAGGGGTTTGGATACACCGTCTGCTGGGTTGCAAATCAGGGTTCCTACAGCATAAGGCAAGTTAAATTCAAGACTTTTTAAGATTTTTTAATGCCATTTGAAATAAAAAATTTAAGACCAAATTGACAAAAAACACAAGAAAAACCTGCTTGCGACAACTTTACCCAAAGGTTTATTTTAACATAAACCACTGCACTAATGTTTTAAATTTTGAAAAGCTTCCCATACAGGAAGAAAGCTAAAAACACACAAATGACAGATATATTTTAACAATTATTTAACTGAATTCACAAACTTTATTTTAGCCGGGAACAAAACAAATCAGTTTTAAAGCCACAACATAACCAGTGCGAAGTCTTTTTTGCAGCTATTTTTCTTTGTATCGTTTTCTTAGTATGTTTGATTTGGTGATACTGTAAGTGGAGGCGTTGCAGAGACAAGGGTGGAACAAAACTGAGAAATACCGGCTGTTTCTAGGTAATTCGATTTTGAAGCTTTGTGTTTCGCGATTCGCATGTGACTCCACTGCCTTAATTCCCATTGTTCTGAGCTTGAATGACTTCTTGCACAAAATACTCTGTGCCTCATGTATGTTCCCTGGTTTTAGCCATGGAGAAAACTCTTGGCTGGAGCCAATTTTCATTATATTTACACTTGCTCATATTTTCCAGACAAAAAGTAAATGGCGCATCTCCCAAATGTCCCGGCCGCAACAACGCTTTCATTGGTTCCGCTATCGGGACGGAACCAATAATGGCGAGCCGTTATTTTGTTTTAAATAATAAAAAAAATTTGCCAATTTTAACATTTTATTTGGATTACAAAAATAAATTGTAATAAAAATAATCCTATTTATGATGATTTAAAAATTAAGACCTACGAGAGACTAATTTAAGACATTTTAATACCAATTAAGGCGTTACTTTTATTTTGAAGAATTCAATGCCTTTTAAGACTTTTTAAGGACCCGCGGGAACCCTGGTTTAACACATGAAAACAATGCTTGTAGGAACATTGATATTCTTGATCATTCAAAAAAATTACTTCTCTAACTTTCTATAAAGAAACAATCTCTATGTTCACATTGGAAAATTCTCTGGATTCACTGTTTATCTCTCAGGGTCCCAAAGCGGATGGTCACACTAGAATAAAAAGTCTCATCCCAGCTGGGATTAATCAAACTTTATTTATAAAGTCCTTTTCATAAACACAGCAGTGCTTTAAAGGGTTAAAAATATTTCGACACGAAACCACAAAACCCCCAGAGTAACAGGGACACCAAGAAGGTTAAAACTGACAAAAAAAAAAAAAAGATCATGTTCATGATGTGAAGAAATAAAATGCTTTTACTGAACAACTGTAAATAATCTGGGACTCATTTAAAACACACTAAGATCATCGATGGGGTTGTGACCAAATTTGGAAAAGTTAAAGGGGTATAAATAATAATAAGAATAAATTAAAATAAAGGATCTTAAAACTGGGTAGTCAATTTGTTTCTGTTTTTACATGACTTATTTTTTAAGTTTTAAAATGTTACTCCTCTTAATCAATTTTATCTTTTGCAGCAGCTTATCGCAAATGAAAATTGGATTTTAACTGCCTTATCATCGGGATTACAGTTGGTTAGTGCAACCTCTGCCAACATTTAGGTAACGGTTGAAAGCTGGCGCTGACTTCTCTCATCACGTTTCCTGAATGAGTCGGCCTACATATAAAGTCTCAAATGGTTGAAAGAGCAAAAAGGCTTCATAAAACTGAGAGCCAGACCTCAGTAAACAATCAAACAAAACCACAAGCAGCACAGAGAGGAGAACGTCCACACAAAGAGAGTCATAATTGAGTAAAGTGCGTAATGGAAATAAACAGCTGCAAAAACAAATCTATTTATATAACTTGCTTGAGAAAATGCTCTTCTAAGTAAAAGAAAGATAATGTTTCTAACTCGGGGGGGATTCTGTCCTCTACCTGCATGCTGTGTGCGATCTCCTCACGGTCGGACAGGATCTCCGCCAGGTTCTTGGTGCCCAGGACGTTCCTCAGGGTGGTCTGAGCCAACAGACGGGTGGCGGCGTCCGCGTTGGTGATGTTAGCTACAGCCAGGGTGGCGTTCTGGACCCGGTAGTACACCACACCATCAACACTCACGGTCACAGAGTCTTTGGTCAGAACCTTAGAGAAAGGAAGGTTGGATCTAAATAACTTCTGTTAAAAGTTAAAATATTTCTGGAATTCAATTCAAAAGAGAATATTTCTGTTGGTTTCGATGTTGTTTCTCAGATTTTAATATAACATGTTTTTAAGACAGAATATTTAGTTCTGTACACAGCGACAAAGTAGGCCTTAAAACCTGAACTAGATGATGGATCCAACAATAATACTGGAAAGCTAAGTGGAAGGAAAAACTGTGTTAAGGAAAAAAATGCAGTTTAACATTTTTTTAAAATGGTAATTTCTTATATTAAGTCAGTGATTTAAGAACCACTACACTGAGATGTAACTTAAAATGTGTTCTAGAAAGCAGATTTTTTTAATTTTATCTCCAAGTCACAGCCATCAAAATCAGAAAAAATAAATGCTTAAAATGTATCCTGTGTGGAATAAATGTATGTTTCACTCCACGAACTGAATTATAGTAGAAAACAAACTCTATGACCCTTGAAGTGGGAAGGATGACTGTCATACCTCTTGTGGTGGGATGTCAAAGGTGATGGTACGCATGTCCACATTAATGAAGCTGTCAGTGCATGGTAAGATGAAGAACAACCCTGTGAGTACAACAAGAAGGCAAACAGTTTTGATAAATACTGAAGTCAATGCAACCACTGTATTATAGAAGCCTAACAAAAATGTTTGGAAACACCAGAGTAAAGGAGCTTCTGAATGGAGGAAGTTAAAGTGAGCTGGTTCAACTTCAGCTGTGCAGACCGTGAGGTAAAGCTGTGATCCTAGCAGCGCTATCAACCAGTTTAGGTCTTTTTATGACTAAAATAAAGTAGTAACTGGCCAGCATTTAAATCCATGCTTTTGTATTGGGGACCACATTATCATACAATCACTTGTAGCAGCCTTAATTTCCTGTCCCAATATCTGGTGAAACATTTATAGCAGGGAGCTGAAACACACTGCAAGGATTTAAAGACATAAAAAATAGAGAAATCAAATTTTTTTGGAGGGATAAGGATAATAAAGGATGAGATGTATGAGTTGAAGAAACAAAAGGCTCACCTGGGCCCTTGGCTCCTCCTTTCAAGATGCGCCCGAGTCGAAAGATAATGGCTCGCTCATACTCTTTCACAATCTGCAGCGAGGAAACAAAAAAAAAAAACACTGTTATAACAAAGACACTTTAAGAATTATGTCAAAAGTTTTACGGATGTAGATCGGCTTTTATTTCCATTTATTACCATTAGAGTGTCACACAGAGTCAATACTGAGAAAACCTTTTCAGAGGATCTGCCATAAAAAACAGGACTTTCATAATAATGTAGATGGTAAAAAAAAGCACAAAAAAAAAACAGCCAGGGATTGCCATCAAAGCGAGGACCTCGATAAAGGACAGGTTTGTCAGTTTACATCCTTCGGACACACAGGGGGATGTTGAAAGAATTACAAAAAGGAAAAGTCTCATTAAAATAGTTAATCTTTTGAGAAAATTCCCAAGGTTCAGAGAAAGTTCAACCCCCAAGAGGTCAAGAAGGTTATGTGTCTCGAAATATTTGAACTATTTCCTTTGGAAATATGAGACTAAAGAAGATGCCTGACCCAGGGTCCTGCACAGGATCCGGCCTGTACAAAAAGATCATATATGGATAGAAAAAGCCCATATTATTTCACGGATATGCGGTAAATGATCAAAATGCGGTCAGGTATTATACAGAGTTAAAGCATGAATGAAACATATTTATATTTCATATAAAATAACTTGATTTAAGAATTTCGGGTAACACGTCGGTTCTGAGTTGTGAGCACAACGGGTGCAGCAGATTCAGTTCTAAAAAAAATCAGACCCATGCAGGACTGTTTGCATGGGTCTGAACCGTGTTCTTAGAAACCAAACACAGCAAATTAGCAAAAAGTATGATGTAAGTCTTCGAGCATGAGGTAGGTCTAAGTTTCACGACCTTTCACTGCCCTTTCTAGCATTTTAGAGTAAAATATGAGGCCATCTGTCCAAGAGGCAGAACTCGATCCATCAGCAGGACAACTTTAAAAAAAAAAAAGGCGCTAATCTACTGATGTCTGTAAGAGAAATGAATCAAGATGTCAAAGCGTGTCAATCAAGGTAGAAGCGACTGAAATGGTGTCATGGGAACCCTGAGAGAGCTGTTAAAGAAATGACCACAAACCACAAGGCAAAACTGCATGATTAGAGCGAAAAATGCATTTAAAAAAAATCCCGCAAACTGACTGTCATGAAAAGTTAAGGCAGGGTGATTGGTTTGAAAACTGAGTCAAATGTAAGACCGTGGGCTAAAATCTGCAATGCATGAAAACACTTCTAATAAACTTACTAACAACATGATTTCTTCCATCACAACACACAGACAGTTCAAACTGTTTGTAAGAATCCTTAAAGAAATTGTTAGGAGTCAGTAGTACAGAATTAAAAATGGAGGTCTAATTAACCTTTGAATTACTCAAAGACAGATACACTTTTAGGATGCTATTTATTTACTCCATTATATCACATAGTGTTTGATTTAAAAACAGGCCTTATTTATAGAGAGCTGACCTTAATGCACATCCATATGGAGAGGGGGAGAGTGAGCAGCATCAGGAGGAGAGAAAGTCCAACCAGCAGCCAGCCACACAGGCCAATGCCAGAATCTGGATTCTCCAGAGCTAGAAGGAAAAAAAAATGGACACACACAGACATGCTGTGAAAACAAATCTTCATCCTTTTCTGAGGTTTTATTTATCAAAGATAGCGTAGGATCTATACTCAAAGTGTACATATGTACGCAAAGGATGTTTCAGATTTATCGAACCATGCGCACGCACAAAACAAGCAAGTTTCCCTTATAAATCACGCCTGTGCCCACAGTCACCCCTATATAGTCCAACCAAAGGAAAGCATGAATTGTGTATTTAAATAAGCTGTTTGATTAATGTTGTTTCCTGGTTATGGCAACCACAGGGGGGAAAACTAAAAAAGTAAGGTGGAGAGTCGGATAGATTTGTTTGGTAGCAACTAGGGCTGTACGGTTTTGCCAAAAAATCTAAATTATAATAATTTTCAACAACAATTATGTTTTTTTCTTCAAACTTGTAGATGTTTCACCCCTGGCTTTCAGTTTGTGAAAGCTTGCCTTCCCAGAGTCCATTGTTGCAGGACTTTACTGTAAAATTGGATAAAAATAAAAAAAAGTATTCCATTATTTGCATGCATGGATCTATGTGCTAGCTGCAAATCTTTCTACCAACTTCAAGAGTTTTACTGCCACCTAAAGGACTGGAGTGAAAAAAAAATTAGGATGATTGAACTGAGTGTCTCTGTGATTGTGTTTTGTTAAATCGTGATTATATTTAAAATGCAATAAATTGCTCAGCCTTTGTAGCTGGGCAAGACAAATCAAAGGACATTATGAATGGAAACAGAGACAGACAGATCGCATCAAGGACTTTAGGATGACAGAAAGTATGGTGCTTTGAGCTTAAAGTTTCTTTAGGCATAGGTAATCAATAGTTGATTACGTTTAATAGTAGATCCAGGAACCCCAGAGTGGTTAACAGCTGTAATTCTGAACAAAGTAACAAATGGCTAGAGAAGCACTCAGATAGTGCAGGCCTCCATAAAGCAGCTAATTTTGACCAATATTGTGATTTAAGCCTGGTTTATGCTCAGATAGCAGGTCCTCTGCGTGTGTGTCGCAGTTAACGCAGATATGCCTGCCCCTTCCGCAGACACCCTGATGCACCTCTCCAAAATTGTAGGTGACCGCAGACAGAGCCGCAGAAAGCGTCGCAGGGAGAAGAGAAAGGATCGGTCAATTCTACATCCGCTCTACACTATTTGTTTATACATGTTTCACTATGTATTTCCTGTTTACTACCTAACGGCAGAATCTCTGGCTGTAGTGCTGTCCACAATGCATGGCACACCTCGGAAACTACCCCAGACACCATACAGGACGCCGATTTTACTTCTGTGTTCTTGAACCCCAGTCGGCCTCAGCAGATGGCCGCTCACACTGAGCCTGGTTCTGCTAGAGGTTTCTTCCTGTTAAAAGGGAGTTTTTCCTCTCCACTGTCGCTACAAGCATGCTTAGTGTGAGGGATTGCATTAGAGTCAATGAGTCGATGCAATCAACTGGTTTTCCTTAGATAGAAAACTTTGAATCAATTTGACTGGATGATCTGGTGAACTGTAAAGTGCCTTAAGATGACATGTGCTGTGAATTGGCACTATATAAATAAACTGAATTGAAATTGAACTGAATTAATTTGTAGCTCTGTGCTGCGGTCTGTTGCTGTGCACTCAAAGCAAAAAATGCAGCATCACGGCCAGTCTTCCGGGAACACTAACGGGTGAACTGTGTTCCTAGGCATGAGGCGCAAATCTGTTAATTAGTTTTCAAGTAATCCTGCTAACAAACCAACATACAAACAGCCTTAAAAACACAGTGTACCTGCAGCCTCTGGTGCCTGTTCTGCTCTCCCCTTTATCCGCTCTGCTTTCTTCTTTAGGCATTCATTACATCAGCTTATCAAATTCAGATGTTTTATGAAATATATACGTATAGATGCATGGATCATCTTGAATCTTTAACTGCGACCTGAAGTTGCATCGGTTTTTCACTATGACTAGGCAACTAATCGATAAAATTGTGTATAGTGACGCAAAAGCAGAACAGACACCAGAGGCTGCAGACACACAGTTTTGCTTATCAAATTTTCTGTTTATGGAGATTTCATTTTTGAAAATGATGGACTGCACGCAAACTTAGTGTTTGATAGATCCTAACCTTTGTGTGGAGAATGAGGTGGGCGGGTTTCAGGTCTCATTTTGTGCCTAGGCAAGTTCGATAAATCGAAACCCTTGGCTTTTTACTAAACATTCGCCCTAGATCATTCATGCTGGTAGTTCTATAAACACCCCTAAACATAAACAGTTGTATTTCTTTTTTGTTCCCTGTTAGTAAGGATTAATTTCACCTTCAACCATTTTCAGTTGGATTTTATGTTAGGCTACATCCAGACATTCAGAGTTATTGATCATGAAATGCACTAAGACAGTGGCTGAGATCCATACCTTCAACATCATATGAAGTGTAACGGCCTGGACCTACAGACAAAGTTAGAAGTCAAAACGCAGTCCTGCGATGTACAACATGCCCCAAAGAAATTAAAAAAGTGCCAATGCAGCTATGCAACACTTTTTATAGGAGAGGGGGAAAGGAACGTCAACAACAATTTAAGATAACATAATGTGAACACCAGATGCATGGAAAAAATAGATGACAGCGGGAGTTCTATTTCTTTCTTCAAGCATCTCCTATGATTATACAGGAAGTATGACAGATTAAAATCACACACCAACTTTGTTTTAGTTTAAAGAAATCATATTACAGATGATTGGAGAGCCTGATACACATTTCCTGTATTTTGTACTGAATTAACAATAATCTATATATTCAATAGCAGTGAAAGGTTAAAGAATGGGTGGTTAAATTATAGCCACAGCTGCCCTGGGGCAGGCTGGCAGAAGTGGGACAACTGTAGCATCGTGCCGCTGTGCCCTGTGGCCGTTGGGGTTTGAATAAGACAAAATTCTCCATCCTAATCCACTGTACTGTCAGAACAACTGCTTTTTAAACTATAGGACTTTGGATTTCCTTTCACAAGCTACTGTGAATGGTTTGCTGAATCGTGACCCACTTTTCTTGACATAAGAGGGGCAAAGGAAACACATTTGTTAACCAGTTGTTTTCACACTCCTGTTATGTTCTGACTAGAACTGCTTTAGAAGTGCAACACCATCCTGCAGCAAAACAAGCCACACAACATGATGCTGAACCCCCTTCCCCTCATACTTCACAATCAGGAGGGTGTTCTCAATCTTAAGAGTACTGCGTATATATAATGCAATCAAAGCTGTACTGGTACTCAATTTCTCAGATGTAACCAGTTTTTCTATTAAATTACTTTGTCCAAGACTTAAAAACCTATTTTGTGAGTACATTCTTCTTGTACCTGGTGTTGGGATTTTTCTAGTTCCCCAGTAGAAAATTTAACAACTTCCCCCTTAATTAGGGTGACCAGACGTCCTACTTTTCATACCTAAAAAAATGCCCGGGGGGAATTTCTAAATCTTCCGGGATTTTGGCCGACTACAGTGCAGCACATATTCAAAACACACCGGGTACTCAGAACTGAGCCATCAGCTCCGGGGCCGGGAACCCTGGCGGACGGGGGCAGGGAGCCAGCGGGGGACGGAGCGACCGAACCCGACCCGTTGACGCTAGCCTAGACACCGGCCCCGTGCCTGAACTTACGGGGCCCCCAGCCCCCCTCTCCTCCGGCTGATGATGGGCTCTCATGGTTCCTCTCGCGCCCAAAAAAGGGTCCTCCTTTTCAGAAACCCAAATCTGGTCACCACACCTTATTTTGGAATAGCAATTTCCTTAATATCCAATGGCTGCCACCCATATTAAATGTCTGGAGTGAATCATCATCTATTGAATCAATCTGAACTTAGCTTTAGTCTGAGCTATCAAAGGGACACGGTTAGGTATGATTAACTCACTTTATCCTATACTTCAGTTTCATTTCTGCAAAGTAAAGATTTTATACCTATGCCTAGCCTTTGCATCAGTAGTTAGGGCTGGAAAAAAATTATACAAATCGATTAATCCACTTTTCTGTTTACGAATATTACATTTTTGGAAAATCAAGGTGTTGTTTTCCAACAGTGCTCTTCGTTTTGTTATATTTTCATTGTCTGTTTCAAAACATTGTTTTAAAACTGTTTTCCACAGCTTAATTTTTATTGCTTTACATTAAGGTCACCCATCAGCAGTCAGCTTTGGGAGAACAAGTTAATGCATATTAGTCTACAATAACAGCACATTCCTTAAAATAAAATAGACAAAAGCAAACTAAGAGAAAACAGTTGGTCGTCAAATCAGGCACAAAACAGCCCACAACTTTTAAATTGCCATATGAATGGAGATAAACAAATAATAGTCAAGTATTTTAAAATGTTTGCTGCTCTAGCATTGGCACTCTTAACCCAGGGTTTAAATGCTTAACGTAACTAAATCGATCAATTTAGATTACATTCACGGTAATCCAATTTACTTCTTATTACGCAGATTAACTGAAACCTTGTTGTAAACCTTCATTTATAAACAACACATAAAATTTTCTCCCATTCCACTGAGTCTCTTTAACAGAATTCGTCACAGAAGTCGTTCTCTTTATAATATAGCTTTAAAACACTTTTATTTTCACTGAACATTTATTTTTTCTTTAATTTAGGAGAACCTTTAGGTTATAAAACCGAACCTGATATTATCGCTCATGCATTTTTCTCACATTCTACTAAGTGTTTAGTATTCTATAAACATGGCAGAAGATCGACTAAAAATAGTCGTATTCTATGTATTATAGCTTTATTACAATAAATTTTTACTGTTTTTTCTATATTTTTTTACTCTCACTTATAAAAAGTACGGTAATGCTACCGTTAGCTTTCAGATACACTGAGCTGTCGGTAAAGCAACTGCTTTATTTGAAATAATACAGCTAGTATTACATTATGTAAAAGTAAAACTCTAGGTTTGTACTTTATATTTTTGAAGGAATAAAAAACAGGCGTCCATATGTGCATTGTGTGGAGCGAGGCTGCAGCCTGAAAACCGTTGATACGCTCTTATTTTATTAAATGCAATTATTGTTCCACAAAGTGGACCGAGCCTCACCGGACTGACGCTCCCTTCTTTTGGATTCTTTCATCGAAACCACTTCGTTGTCGCTGTCCATGATTTAGACCGACGGAGATATCCTTGGATTTCTAAAACAGTTCTGTAACGATCTTCGTGCTGGGGTCTGACGCAATGACGCAGCACGTATTTTCTTTCCTCGA
>NW_015150485.1:447903-449029 GCF_000732505.1 Cyprinodon variegatus | reverse complement strand
GAATTCTGAGATTAAAGTCAGAATTCTGAGATTAAATTCAGAAATAATAACTGAAATAGTATTTAAAAATCATTTAACTTTTTTTTTCCAGTGGCCCTAATCCTCTTCCGTAGAATCTCCTCTTTTCTTTCTTACAAAAAAAGAAAAAGTAGAGATCAACTTAACTTGTGCAAGGCAACAGAAATAAATAAACAGGCAGTAATATTACAACCAATGGAAACATACAAAACTTAAAAAAAAACATTTATTAAAAGAGACAGACTCATTCTGCAACAAGACAGTTCCTTACATCACGTTAGCTTTAGTATTTTGTTGAGTCAAAAAACAAGAAATTTTGATATGTCACTACAAAGCTTTAGTATAGGTCCATATTTGTCGGCTAATAGAGATAAAGATGAATAGAAGACTTTGATTTCGTTTTTGAAACGTGTTAATGAAGTTTGTTTTGATTTTTCCATTTACATAAATGTATATGATATCTTCCCATACTTATAACAATATTGACCATGTCGGATAAATCCTTCACAATGTCATTCTTGTATGTTAATATTTGATTTATATCAAAAGGTGTTATATTATCTATTTTGTTACTTAACAAAATATGCAGGTTCTGCCAAAAGCAACCTGTGACTCGACATGAATAGTAGAGATGTTCAATAGTTTCTGGTTCTTCAAGGCACAATACGCAGGCATCGACCTCAAATCCAATTCTTTTCTTAAGAGTTTCCTCTTGTTGGATAATAATTATTAATAATTTTATATTGAATTTCTTTTACTTTTGGTGGAATTGGCCATTTTGAATATTTAAAATATTGTTCTATGTTACCTGAATCATTAATTATTCAATTTTTTGTCATTCCAGTAAAATTATGAAAGGTTTTATATTTCAAGGCTGTTTCTATAAATAAAATGAAGTGCGCTGCGCCTTTTGCACACAGACAGCCAGTCACGTGCTGCTGCTTTCCTTTGAATAAGTAGCTGCACATGAGGGGAGCAGTCATGTGTTTTTAAAGCTAGGTTATTTAGGTCAGTTAATCTATAAATTAATTGCTTAGTTTAAAAACACATGCAATACCCTCATAAAGGACATTTCATTCCATCTCTGCGAGTTCTGGGCCAAAATATT
>NW_015150485.1:431847-444954 GCF_000732505.1 Cyprinodon variegatus | reverse complement strand
TGAACAAGACCTATGACACAGAGCTATCTTATAAGAAAATCATGCAGAAAGCTAATGTTTGCCTGCAACAAATGTAAGCAACAAAAGGAATCTCCTAAACAAGCTGGATATTTAAACTGTGTAGTCTCCAAGAAAATATTGAAAAATTTAGTGGAAGGAAAACATATGGCTGCATATACCAATCCAAACATAACATCCTGCAACAACTAAAGAGATTAAAAGTGGACAAAGTTAAAGGAATAATGACCTGTTATTTTACATATATACTAATCCCTCTGAAATGATCTTTTAATTAATGTTTAGTCATTTTTTGGATAAACATTTTGTGTCAGCAATATTGGCATCTGCAATGGTTTATTTGTATGTTTTCCTGGTTTCTTACACGAAAGGTAAAAAGTTACACAATCTGCAACACATACTGAATGCCTGCATTTAAATCCCTGTTTGTGTATTTTCCCCTTTTGGTGCAATAGAGACTGGTATAATGAAAGCAAGGTGGGCTAATGTTAGAAACCTTGCACGAATGACGTAAAGCATTTGTGGTATTTGCTCTGTGGACAGCGTTTCATTTTTTGTGCTCATAACAAAACCCAAGCTACTAAGGGAGTACTGACAGCTTTACTTTTAAAGGAAGAATTTTTCTTTGAGATTGGAAAAAAACACTTTTATTCTATAACAAATTAATGATCCGTTGTCTTATCAGCATTATTTAATCATATTTACCTATAGGTGACTTTGAAAGAAATAGAGCCTTTATCTGAGGCTCAATGCCAAAACACAAGTTTGCATGAAAAAGTCCAATATCTAGGTGAAGAAATTTTGAAGTGCCTCTGGAAGGAGAAGTTAAGCATTGGCAAAGAGAAAGTGACCAAAAAGGTGAACAGGTAAAATGACAAGAAAACAACTAAATGGAAAAAATTCAAATAAATAAACATTGTTTTAAAATACTTTTAGAAATGTTGTTGTTTTTAATTTAGTTTGTAAAAAACACCCACTGTTACGTTCCACAGTAACAGCTTGGGTTTTAACTCAGGACTATGTTTATATTTAAATATTCCCCACATGCCAGAGGTGCAGTGGGAGCAAAGCATTCCTTCAAACACAGCAGCTGATTGCTGAAATTACCCGCACTTTAATTTAACCAATCCGGGCATGCTATTTATACGATAGTGATTGGCAGCGAGCCTGACTTGGTCTTTATAGGTATAAGATTACACAGATCTAGGTTCCAGCTTTTGTAAGGAGCAGTTTTAAATTTCTGCAACTGTTTATTTTGGACTGATCCCACCTATCGGAATCAGAATCAAGTTTATAGCCAAGTACTTACAAGGAATTTGACTTGTTGTTGATGGTGCAGACAAAATATTAAAAAAATAATAATAAAAAGATACCCACCGCACCGGACTCCTTTTTTCCTCCCAGCACGGGTCCTCTAATAGAGGCCTGAGAGCTTGAGGGTTATGCGCAGCCTCTTTGCTGTTCCTAGAATTGCACTTTTCTGGACTGAGATGTCTGATGTACTTTCAGGGATCTGCTGTTAGCACTCCTCAAGTTTATATATATATATATATATATATATATATATATATATATATATATATATATATATATATATATATAGGTATAGACTATATACACAGTAGACTGACGATTATTATTGTTATTAACGATAATATTCTAAGTGTTAAAGATCCTTGTCTTCTGAGAACTAGTTGTATCTGATTCTTTACCATTTAATGGATGAAAATTCATGTTTGGTCATGATAGGTCATGTTTAGACAAAATCCTTCTGTCTTCAATTCTACTTAATAATAGAGATTTGTGTTCTATCATTAGGAAACAAGGTAGAGTACACAGCCGTAATAATCCTGCTTTACAAACAAACATACTCAGAGTTTATGGTAGTTGTGGCAAAGAAGCAGCAATAGGAGTTAACACATCCTGAAAGGCAGCCATCTTTCAGTCATTTATAAAAACAACTGGTTTGGAACTGCATTATAAATGATTAATCTCTTACAGTACTTCAACATAAGCTGGGAGTAAAAGTTTAATGAATAAATAAATAATTAAACTAAAAGACAAACTGAAAACTGTGCTTTTGCAAAGGGGCACATGATTAACTGAACCTCTCCTGGTTTATAGCCGACTGTGGCATCTGGCAGATTCACAGAGATGCAAGTTCTGCTGTGAATATTATGAGCCAGTTTGTTTTAGTGGAGTCTCAGATGGCTTAATGGATGCTGAGAGCCAAACCTCAGAGAACAATTTAAAGAGGAAAAACATCAGAGCCAATGAAAACAGGATAATGGACATGAAAGCAAACAGAGACACTTAAAACTTAATGTCTGAGGATTTAGACTGAGGTTTACCTAAAGAACAAATGACATACGTTGCTTTTCTATTGAAAGGGAAGTTTAAATTATACACAAGCCTTAACAATGACTTTATTTAATGCAAATGTTCATGATGTCTTTCGCTATTTACTATAAGAATATTCCTTCCTGTTACAGGAAGAGGTGAGCGGCTGAGGCTTTCTGATGATCTCTGTTTGTTTCAGAAGTGACACCACTCTCATCAACTGTTTTCCAGATACAATTCGCAAAACCAGGGGGATTTGTAATTGTTGCTCTCAGAAGCAGGCCATTTACTATTTATAATACAGGCTACTAATCATATAGTTCTTTTTTTAATGGCTTTACTTAAACACATGCTGTTAAATGTGTGATCAAACGGCTTATTTCTGAAGCGATTGGATCTTTTTGATATTCAAGGCAACCAGAAAATACTAAAGATGCAATCACACTGCTTCTGTTTCATCTTGTATGCTGGGGTATTGAAAACTATTATAATAAAGATATAAATATAATGAAATGAAGCATATTTTCTGGAATATTAGGTCCTGCTGCATTTGTGTGTTGTCTTCGGAGTAATCTTAGTTTGAATGGTGCAAGTAGTTTGGTGTCAACGTTGTAGAAGTTACAATTATCAACTGTGTCCATAGAAGATAAGAGACTTTTGCTGGGAAGGCACAATCACATTTGATAGTATAATTTCAAGCCCTCTGTGTGCATTGCGTGTTAAGGAAACATTATGTAAGATTTTATTGAATATATCCCTGAAATAGCCTTTAAATGTGACCCTTTACGACTAAAGCGTGGTTTGATGAGCAGACTGATACCTTAGTACATGGGTAACCAATTAAAAATCAGAAAATCGTCAACCAGTAAACGGAATTTAACACTGAAATAAAATGAGGTTTTTATGCACCCATGTTATACATTGAATTTTGAAATAAAATAAAAAAAATATATATAAAAAAAGAAAAGTTTTCCATTTTAAAATCGAAAGTGTTTTTTTGAAGTAGAGAACAATAAAGGTTCAGTTTATTTTTTTTATAAAACACCTGAACTGACAGTTTAATATATATATATATATATATATATATATATATATATATATATATATATATATATATATATCATCCATCCAGAAGGCATTGACTCGCCGGCTTTCTCCAAAGTTGTTAAATTAAGATGGCATATTCTTTGGGTGATTTAAATATGACATTTACTTATTAACCCCTTATTGACTGGGTTATGCAGAAAACAGAATACATATTACAGTCTTAATCAGTGCAAATCCTGGCCTGTACTGCTGCTGTATGCACAAACTGCTTCTCTTGGAGTTACTCCAGTTTTGCTCAATAAATTAGATACACTTCCATTACCATTTGACTCCATTTAGATGCAGTGTGGGCATGCATTAATTGCTTGATACACTTAAAGAATATAAGGTCCCAGAGCATCATTAGGGAGATGCTTAAAAGGGTTAGTGTTTCATGAGATGCCTTTGTTTAGTTGGATAATGATTTTATATATATATATATATATATATATATATATATATAATCACAGACATACAGATTTTTTTTAAACTTGATAATTAAAACTGTAAGGGTACTGAGAGATTGAAAAAGAACTTAAAAATATACATATTTTAGAAAAAGGTAAATTATATTTTAAAAAGTGAATTAAGTCTGTCATTTACATACCGAATCATAAGTCTTTATTATGTATTCAACAAAAAAAACTTGCTAAAAAAACATGTTTGTAAATTCTTATAGTGCTCACAAGGAAGTAACATATTCTGAAATGTTGAATATCAGCAATGAAAGATGAATAATTTTGTTGAACAGAGTAGGCTCATTATTTGTCCAGAAACTGGTCATTTTTGTCGCTTGGTCACCCTTATTAATAAATTTAAGCACTTGTTTACAGATCAAGTTTAAACTATTTCTTAGCCATCTATATGGGGAGCCTTATTTTAAAGTGGTATCAAAAAAAACTGTAAAAGTTGGTCATTTTTAAAATTTAATTTCTACCCAAAAACTACAAGGGGCCTTTCCCCTACACCAGCCCTAAAGAGGTGAATTTGAGCAAATATTTGGACAGCTATGATGTACGTTACTCACCATTAAATATTTTCTTTTTAGTTCTCTGATATGAAAGTGACATTAAAATGATTATATGCAGACTAAAAGAGCAAAAAAAAGAGAAAGCACAATTAGATGCTTTCAAATTGGAAAAGATGAAGTGAAAACTGGATGAGCTTCATTCCTAAATGCTGAGAATTTTGAATATTGCTGGGCTGCTGTGCTTTGTGTACTTTTATAATACTGATCACATTATAGGAACAACATACATCAGAGCTAGTTGTTTTATTCCAAAAATAGTAGTCATGGACAGGAGGATGTCTGGTTTGAGAAGATGATTATCTATCTTCATTTGTTATGATTTTTGGTAAGAATAAGCTTGAGAAGGACACATCTTGTCTACTTAAATAAAACTGTTTGAAGTCAGAAGACTTGACCAAAGTTCTTTACGCTACATTCAGCTATTGACCCATTCACATACACACTCACACACTGATAATGGCAAACTGTACACTGGCGCCACCGGGCCCTCTGACCACCATCGTTAGACAATGCAGGTGAAATGTCTTGCCCAAAGACCCAACAACAATGAAAGCCAGAGCTTGAACTGTCAGTCTTTTGATTTCAGGGCAAACTCCAACATCCAATGCCACTGTCGCCCCAAGGCTCTGTAGAGCTCAATGTAAAGTTGGCCTATCAATCTTCCTTCCAATCTTTCTGTCATGTATGGTCAGGAGAAGTGATGCATAAAAAAAGAAGCAGATCTCTGTAAGAACTCCTTGAAATGAACTTTATCCACAGGGTGGCACGGTTTAGCATTAAAAACAAAGTGAGGGTCTCAACCATCCAAAGAGAGATACTTATCCTCTGCATCGGTTTATGCTGTTTAAGGATACCTCCATTACAAGTCCAGAAACTCCTCATTCAGAGGAGCAGGCCTAGAACTTACTGCAGGGAGTCTATATTCCTTTGAGTCTCTGACAATCATGGAATTCACAGAGTGACCTGGAAAAAATATATTTCTTCTGATTTGGAAATACCAAGGATCCTGAAAACTGACTTGAGAAACTTAGTGCACATCAAGCCTGGGATAATCTTGGAATTTGAATGAGCTAGAGAATTGCTGACTGAAGTAATATATACATTTCCTTATTGGACCAACACAACTCACTCTTAGATAAAGAAATCTGGATGGATAGAAAAGGTAAAAAAGGAATTGTTTTTCATCTAAATACAAAAAAACGATCTAGATATTTTTATTATTAAAAAATCTCCATGACTACCTACATTAAATGAAGCTGTCACTGCAACCCTGTGGAAATACAAGCATGCAAATAGTTTCAACAAAGACTAAAGCCATTGTAAACACAATAATGAGGAAGCCTATTGGCAAATGTTTGGAAACATCGGGATGAATGAACGTCTGGCAGGAGGCCAAGTCAAACTCTCTGCGTCGAACTGCAGCTGTGCCGACAGCCAGGCAAAGCTGTGCATCTTTGCAGCTTTCATTAGCTCTCTTCAAGCCACTCTGGTTGAATTAGTGCATCAGACACGGCAAGGCTGATAGAAACAGACGTGTACTAGGTGTAAAATCATTTAGCAAACATTAATACAGTACCAGCTAAACAGTGGCTGGCTGCATTGTCAGTCAGGAAGCTGTGCAGTCAGATCCCAATCATGTGTTGGAAGCAAGGAAAGACAATATTGTCATTTCCTGTGCACCATTTTTGCAGAACTCAATAATTGAATTACTTGTAAGTCAGCTGAAAATGTCCAATCTGCTTTGATGCAGCTTCTGTAACACATAAAGTCGTTTACAGGATGTTCTTATGGGTGCGGCTATCACTCTTCATGGTAGCACTGGAAAAACGACCTAGAAATAAGTACAAACATTCTTAAATTAAGTGTATTTACCCTTAATTTGAATATTTGAATAAGATGATCTGCCAATGGAATGAGTGTTTTTACTCTTAAAATAAGATATTTAGATAAGATGCACTTGAAATAAGACAATGCAATTTTGTTTTCTTATTATAAAGGTAAATTGTCTTGTTCCAGTGGCATAATGTCTCTTTTACTTCCTCAATTCAAGAACAAATGCACTTATTTTGAGAAAAAATGACTTATCTAGATTTAGATTTTTTCCAGTGAGGAGAGCAGCCCGGACAGAAATATACTGATCGTCTGATCAGTAGTCCTTAGGAATCTGTTTTCAATGTTATATATTCAGCTTTTATAATAATTAGCAATACAATTTAGTTTTTAAAATCTATCGATCCTCTGGTTTTATGAGGAGACTCCCTTAACACCTTTCAGATCTTCTCAAACAATAAGATCAAGGATGGTATCCTTTGCTATCATTACCCCCAACAAACGAAATAGTTTAACAGAGGTTAAACACATAGTAAAGAAGAGATTAATTTGACCTAAGAACACCATGAAGAACATTGTAGTATCACAGCAGACATGTCAGGCCAAGGGGGAGTTTAGGAGAGGTCTCCCCAGGTTAAACCATCTCACAGAGCTATGTCCAGTCCATCATCTGAATTATAAACAGGAAGGCCTGACTGGAAACCAGCTGGTTAAGGGGAGGGTTAAGTAAAGAAGCACCCCAGGATTTCCCTACAGAAGCTGCAGATCCACTTTTCACATGAGAGAACTTGTAAAAATCCATCCCTCTTTCATTAATTATTGTCCCTGTGTTCTGCTTGCACTATAGTCTAAAAAACAAAATTACACCATTTCTACATAATCTTAAGCTTCTGCAACAATTCAACAACAATATACAATGGCTGTGAAGGATGCCCTTGAACTGAACCTTCTACAGAAAGAGCTCTGGGTATTTAGCTTGGGATAATTGTATTATTTGTGCCTCCCATTTGTCTTCTGTCAGTCTCTCTCCAGCAGGAAATGGTGGGGATGGTGTGTGTGTGTGTGTGTTTCATCCATTCTGCTCCATCTTGTGGTTGGCTCCTAGTAAAGCAGCATCACAATGTCTGCATATCTGTCAAATCGTTGCAATCATGGATTGCCACAAGATAGCAGACCGTGTGCATCATTCAGAAGTACTTACTATGATGGTGGAGAACTATGCCTTGAATTTGCTTAGAGACAGGAGTAGGCTTCCTCAGGATTCTGACATGACTGACTAAAAATGCTTTACAGTAACAAACATTCCAGGAAAAAAAGCTACGATTGCCTCTCTTGTTTCCTGTTTGAGTTGCCCCAAAAAACACACTTTACACTGTGACCAAAACGAACCATTGCATTTGTGATTCGAGCAGGTTTCAGATTGTGAGAATTCCATGGCATCCTCTGGTAGGTCAGTGGTTTGAAATGTAATTTTACACTTAAGAGGGTTGAGTGTTTAAACAGAAGGAAAGGATGCAAGAATCTGTCTGAAAACTTCAATGTGTCACCAAAGAAACAACCCTGATGGTTTTGCAAACCATGTCCATATCATGGTTTTATCTAAGGCTTGTACCCACATGCAGTGAAGCCAAACAGAGAGACACAGAATAAAAGTTCAACGGGTGTTATTGAAGAGATTTAAGCTTGGTGCAGAGTTTCTCTGAACTCTGCTAAGCCAGAACTGGAAGGCGAGGGGAAGACAGACTGTTAGTTCAGGCTCAGTGGGAAATTTGATTTGTTGATCTTGAAGGAAAGGATCTGTTTGGTGACTCACATTTCCAGAGAAGTGAAGGATCCTTGACTCCAATCTGTGTGTAGGTTTTCCAGAATAAGTCTGATTCGGTGGAGGGCGGAACAGGGTTAACCCATAACTCGGACGATGAAGATGGATGGAGACACTGGTTGCCACTCAGATTTCCTGCGGTACTTGAACGGGTCGTGGTGAAGATGATTCCCTTGCTCAGAGAGTATTTTCAACGTTCTCAAAGGAGACTGGATCCAACCCTCCTGTTTGAATCCCTCGCTTAGTTTAAGACTGAGTTGATCCCTCCTGGCAGAGGAGGTCCGAAAAGGTCCAATTTGCAGGATGACTTCCGAAAGGCAAAGCCAAAAAAAAGTTAAATCTCAGGGAGACAAGAACTCAGTCTAACTCAGTGAGAACTCAGCTTGGCTAGAGTACCAAAAACTGGCAATACAAAAACTCAGGTTAGACTCTGATTAACAAAGCATGGCTAGAGTACCCCAAACTGGCAAACACTCTGGCGTCGAAGTAGTGGCAACCAGCAGCTTAAGAGCACTCCGACAATGAGGTAAACATCTGCAGGTGTGTGAGGAGGCGGACCGAAACCAGGCGCCTCCTGCTGGTGGAAGGGAGAACAACACAAAAGACAAACACACAGACTGTAATCCTGACAGTCCAAAAATGTGCTGAAGTTTCTGAAAATAATTTTAAACTTGATGAATACACTGTTGACCAATAGATACTGAACTATTTAAGTACTTTCTATACATATTTCATATCAGAATGCTATATTTTATTAGTCAAATTTTTAATCCAGTTTTTTTTTAAATATCAATAGATAAATGTTGTTATGACTTTATTGCACATATTTATACTGTGGTCAAACTTAAATGTGGAACATGAAAAAAGTAAAGGATAATCTGATGGGATAGGGGGAAAAATGGAAATAATAAGACATAGCAAAACTTCTACATCATGAGAGTTTTTGTAAGAACGACCTTTTAAATTTAATCCATTCTACATTATATATGAAGCCACAAGTTCACTAAAGGGCTGAAAACCAACTTTAACCTTGAGTTTCATAGCTTAACCCGAAAGTAGGAAATTATTTGTAGAAACAGCTGCAGATCTCTCCCTATTCAGCTGATGTGGACACAAACAAGACTTTAATCTACAGCTGAGCAGTCCCAGTCTCCATCCCAACCAACTGTAGCAAAGCAGTAGAACAGCAAACTATCCCAAACTGTCTAAACACTGACTGCTGTGTGTGCTTTCTCCCTCACTGCCGGTGCTGGAGCCTCTGAGCTGTCATAGCAACCCATGTCATTAAGCAGGCAGGGAAACCAGGCTGTCAAGGTCATGTTAAGTGACTGGATAATAAATAAAGGTTAAGTCCATGATGATAACCGGCTTCTCCTGCTAAAACTTCACTCAGCTGGATCTCTTCTTTCATAACAATCTATTTTTTCTTCTTTACACAGTTTTTTTTTTTTCACTTTAGATTGCTATATACCTAGATTTAATTTTCCCTCCAACCAGCCAGGTTGCTTTTCAGTCTGTTAAAATTGTTTTAAGCCAACAACCTTTCTAAAGGAATTTTTGTTTTTACCTTTTCTTTAAGTTTCTATCTAGTAGCAGACCCATTTTATGATTTTTTTTGCATGTTGTTTATTAATTCACTTCACTCTGATCTATGACCCTATTAGAATGCTTAGATAGTTGGGGCCCAGCAGTCTGCCTAGATTTTTTTTCATTCAAATAAAGTGATAATAAGATTTTATCACTGAAAGATAACTCCCAAAAAAACATGGCAACTTAAGTTAGAGAAAGTCTTGCTTTATTTGTTTTGTTTGTTTGATTGGTTTGCGCTAAATGCCAGTTATCTTTTAGATATTTGTATTTTATTATTTTCGGCATGCTGGGTTCTGATGGCTGTAAAAGGTAATGAATACCGTCCTCTTGTCAGTATGTGGCAGAAACAAGCTGGGTTTATCTTAGCATAGATCTTAACGTGTCTGAGTAAAAGGATTGCTTCATCCCTCTGAAGAAGCAGTTCTTGGGCTGGCACTGGGAATGATTTACTGAGGCCATGCATGCCGCAGAAAGCTGCTGTTGGCGTGTTCTTATGGCTGGTAAGGGCCCCACCGTGAGGCGGCTCCCTTATAGCGCTGCCTTTATCTCAGTGGAAAGATAGGAGACACATTTGGGAGATAGAGGGGGGAAAAACAGTCATATTTCACACTTTTATTTTTATTCATTATTTGAGTCATTTTATTTTTATCTCACTATCCAACAGTAAAACAAATACAGAAATCTCTAAATCAATGTTTAAAAAAATACAACGTTGGACCCAAAACAAAGGTTTACAGATTAAAATAACAGACTGTGTAGTAACAAGAATAAAAACAAACTTTCCGAACCAGATATGAAGGAAACTTAAATGGTGTCTGATCATCAGACCGCTGTCAACACAAACAGGGGAAAGAACCAAATAACAAAGAAAGACTTAGCTAGAAAAAATAAACACTGATCAGAACAGAACTAAATAGAAACCCATTAAAAGCAAAGACAATATGACCAAAGTAGAAGAAAAACTGAACAAATATATTAAACACCTTTTAATATTTACCTCCTGTTCCAATCAGATGATGGTTTAACCCACTTAATCTGTTCTGCTTTTTACATTGTTGTGGGTGATCAGAAGCAACTTTGATGTTATCCAAAAACACTACACAATCTGTTGCTTAAAACACTGCAAACTACTAAAGAAAATTAACTAAAAGTGTGTCATCTTATAATCAAACAAATAATAGGTCAATAAAACGTGCTGTTTTATTGTAAATTCAAATCTAAAATATCCATGAAACCTAGAAGAAAAATAAAACAATAAATAAAACATTAACAGCCACCCTAATTGAAGAGCTTTCACAATGCTTTCAATATTATCCACAGATGTGGGCTGTTTTCTCTAACATAATATTCTTTCCATTCACTATGAAATGTATATTGATTTGAGTAGAAGTGTAAACACTCACTTAGATATTTCTGTGATTTTTTTCTGTGAAAAAAGAAACTAATGGCACTCCTGATATCCTTTGTTTCAATACCGATTGGTCTTTGTGAAGATTGAACAATACACATCAGGTTGATACGTGAGTTTTATTAATTGAACTTTAGCATAATTTAATATATGGTTTTTATCTCCTGCAAAAGTATCCAGAAATCCAGAAAATTCCATTAAATATGCTTCAGAAAGCGAAAGATGAAATGTGTTTTAGTAGAACTCCATACCATCTAATCCTCTTTTAATTAGGGTGACAGAAAAGTGGGACCCCTGCTGGATTAGTCACAGCACACTGACAGAGCACCATGCTGAGGGCCGGTGGACTGCACTGGTGACCACTGTAGCCAGTTAGGTGCAGGCAAAACCCTTTCAATTGTGAAACAATACACCCATCTCCCTCAAACTACCTGGAGATTTTACCCACCCTGTGTCTCAAATCAAAGCCCCCTTTGGTCTCTGGTGAGCTGGGAGGGATAAGTTACAGCATATGATTTGCTCATTTTCAATCTTTTCACTCCTACTTCATGTGGGGGGGTCTGTGTCTGCTGCCACACTTGCGCCCTATTATCCACCCTTTTTGCTAATCCTACAGGGCACTTTGTCCTCCTCATTATCTTTCTTCATCCCTAACTATCTGTCTTCATGCTCTGTCTCCTCTGTCCATCCTTTTCTAACCCAATGATGGCGGTTCAGCCTCATGGAGATGAGGATTGGGATGAACAAAAGAGTCAATTAATAGCGGAAGCTTGTGTACCATCTGCAGGAGTCGTCAAACCCGCTCTACAAAAGTCAATTTAGACCTCAGAGAAGACAGTAGCAGGCAGCCATTTATATAGATTGATAGATTGTCTTCATGTTATTGATAACATAGAGTACCAAAGATCATAGGAGGTCATATATTACTCTGATTATTGCTAAATGCTAAAAAGTACCCAATATAAATCAGAATCAGCTTTAATTGGCAAGTTGTTGGACAAAAGCAATTCGTTTTGTTTTCGGATTCACTTTGCTTTCAATTAAGGAGTGCAATGTTGTCTCTGCAGCAGTATTATCATCTTATCGGGACACTCTCAGTCTTACTGTAAGTGTCTATCAGAGAGTCAGCCTCATAATAATGTCTTTCTAATTGCTTTTCTTTGTATGTTTTTTCATTTATAAGTTAATAGTAAATAGTTTATGTCAAGGATGTTTGGGGTCTTTTAAAATCTGGACTGAGGGAAGGTCAACCCTGATGATCCTGTCTTTGGACCTGATTGTTTGTTGTTGTCTTCACATGTTCTTTTTTGGATGAGCCAAACCACACAGCGATGGGTGTGCACAAAACAGACCGAATAATAGTGGTGTATTTGATGACCGGGAGCTCCTGTGGATTGTTGAACTTGTTGAATTGCTGCAGGAAGTTCAGTCTCTGCAGGGTGGAGGTAGGCAGGGTAGACGGGGTGGTTTCCAGACGCTGCAGGTGATTAACAGCATACAAATTTTAAGTGAAAATCTACACTAATTTTAATTACTTCTACACTATAGATTGTCAACAGAAAAATGCATTGAATCGTTGACCCACAGGTGTTCTTGTTCTTTTGTGCATCTTATATTTCATACGGATAAATAAAACTACAAGGGCATTTAACTCAATATATGACATATTTGTTTTACACATGCATTTGCTGCTTTAAATGTTAAGCAATGTAGGAATAAGTAATGGTGTCTGCTTCCAGATGAGGAGCTGACAGACACAGACTTTACATACTTTACTTTACAGTAGATCTAGAGAGAAAAGATTTTCTTTAACTGCAGCTATGCCATTTCTCTTGAATAATTTTTTGTATTGCACTGAATCAATTCCTGAAATTTTAACCTTCTCTGTGTATTTCTAAGATTTTCCATTTTGGATGAATTTTGTGTGAGTTTTGTTGTGATGTTGCTTTAGTTCTATGATTTATTTTCCTGATAATAGCATCT
>NW_015150485.1:385308-429963 GCF_000732505.1 Cyprinodon variegatus | reverse complement strand
ACACATTTGCATATCTGTCAGTTTGTCCATCTGTAGTAATAGTGGTTTAGTTACAATTAATTACTAAATCTGTGAAAGAAAAAGCAGCAGACAACAGGCGTCCTCACATACTGAACTTATCTGGAGAACTCCAAGGCTGAGAGAGCAAAAAAGTTCAAATAAATGTGTGGAATACCCATAAACTCACTCCTGCTCATGAGGACTGAATGCAGAAATTAAATCTAAAGGTGAATTAGGAAAAGGTGAGCACACTTATGTAACTTGGTGATTGCAGTTTTTTTTTTTTTTTTAACTAGTTCACATTAAATGTGAAAAAAGTTAGCAATGTTTCACTGCTTTACATCAGAAATACCTGGTACTTTAGCTGTGATGTTCGGAGCTTCAGAAGCCATTATTCTTTAATTTTACTGATGAAGTTATGCAGTTTGAACATATTCTGTAAAAAAAATTCATCTATATGTGCGAATATTAATTAAGTCATGTAGAATAATTTCTTTTCTGACTTTTTTTCTTTTACTAAGTTTGTTCAGTTTAAAGAACTGTTACATAAGAAAAATTTGGAAATTAAAATGTTTAAATGATAAAAATTATAGATTTTTTTCTGTAGAGCTATAGAGTTATATTTAATAAGTTAAAATATGTCTGTAAAGTTAATCTATTTCAGTGACTTATTTTTTTATTCTGCAAATATATATTTTAAGTTATGATGATCATGCTATTACAGCTAAAACAAAACATATAAGATAAGAATAAAACATCAAAATGAGATTAATAAAAAGCTTTTTGAAAAATATATAGGCTTGAAATGAAATTTGCATGTTTAAAACCTGCCTAAAAAGTTGTTATTTATAATTGAATCAGCATAATTTGAATACAATTTCTAATTTATTGAAATAAATTTTAAAGATTAATGTTTAAAGTACAGTTACATAGCGGTGTCTGCTTTTTAACCTTAGATTATATCCAGTCTATTATTAAAAAAGACTAAAATGGCAAATTAGTTAGAACTGAAATCAAATGGTTATTTTATGAATAAAAACCTCAAGTGTGCTGTTAATGTTTTAATATATTGCAGAATAAATAATCTTATTATGATTATTATTATTGACCTTTGAATGATTACTTTAAAGGTCAATCATAAACATAAATAATCTGTTTTAATTTATCTACAAAGCTTTTCAAAGATACTAAGTTGTGCTTGCACATAAATCTGTTTTTTAATATTATTCCGACAGTGATAAAAGAAAGAGATTCAACTAAATAAAAATATAGGAGGATTACCACTGAGTTTCATAGTGCTGAGTTTGCTATCAACATTTTGTGGAGACAAAAAAAAATAAAAAATGGTATCCCATTTCTTTACTGTGGGGAGCAAGTGGGGTCAATTATAAAATCGCACTACACACTGTTTACATTCTCCCGCTCATGTTTTGTTTTTTGGTCAATTTCGACAGACTCGAATGCAACTTGACAGAAAATCAATTTGCGTTTTACACATAATACAGGATTATAACAGCCGTGGAATACGCCTCCAAAATCTGGAATTTTTTTTTCCTAAGAAAAGTTAATGGGAAGATGGAGGGGTCAGGGAGGTCATGTTATAGATAAGCTGAGAACTTGTAAATCCTGTCAATCTGTTTTCAAATTACTGCTGTAACAGCATGCGAGGTGTTGTTTCCGTGTATTATGGTAATGTAATAGCTGAGGCACGGTCTCGGCCTGCAGCTTCTTCCCGTTTGTTCGCAGGTATACCACGCTTCCTGCCATGTTGGCATTCCGCTCCACTTCTCCTGTTAAAAAAAAAGAAAAAAAATAGCTCTCCCTCTCCTTCTACCACTAAACTTACAGAGGATGTGCGTCCACACAGCTGTTCTCCCCTGAGCTGGTGTACATAAAACATAAAAGGCGAGTCTATATGAAAAATGCACAGAGCACTGGAATATAATGTGCTTGATACCCCGCTGCTGTTGGCCAGGAGAGGGATAAAGAGAGAGGCCTATACTGGATGCATCCCTTTTTCTGCAGGATTCGTTTGACTGGATGCCTGTGCAAACATTTGCTCACCGTGCTCAATCCGTGGATCACATTACAAAGATTGATTGTTCACTCGCCTCTCACCCTCCACTGTTTCATTGGCCAATATGAAATCAAATGGGATTTTCTTTTTTGAACGAGGGGTATCTAAGGGGGGTAGTGTTTTTATGCACAGGACCAGCAACAGCGTTTCTGAAGGCAGCAAAAATTCCTCTCTCATTGTTCACAAGCAACCGCGTGCCAGGCAAGTGAAAAACAACCTGAAGTTATTGTTACAGCTGAAACAGTGGCGTGTCTCTCCCTCGTGTTGCAGCCGTGTAAATTAGAAGACCTGCCGTGTAAACTTGTAAGGCAAATAATTGGTGCCTCGCTACCTACTGCTGAGTAATTGCTAAGTTCACAAAATGAAAGTGAAATTAAACAAAAGGGGAAACACAAGATTGGAAGCAATCTTTCTGGGGAGCACACAGTCCAATCAAACCTTGTAGATTCAAATCAAATGAAATCCAATCAGTTTATTGTCAAGTTATTATAAAACAAATAGTGTACAGCTGAGGATGGGCCAGTCTAGGATTCCCATGGCATTACAAGCTTGCAACAAAGAATTGAAAATACAACACATAATATGAACTTATAGCATTTACCCAACCATCCATCCATTTTCTAAACCTACTAGTCGTCACAGGGTCATGATATGGCTGGTGCTATCTCCTGCAGTGATAAGGTGAAAGGCAGGGGTAACGCTGGGTAAGCTGGTGATCTATCACAGGACAACATAGAAACACACAGAACAAGAAATGTAGAGAGATTAATTAACTTCACAGTTATGTTTTTTGACTGAGAGGAAACTGGATCACCTAGAGCAGGCGTGATCAAGTCCAGTCCTCAGGAGCTAAAATCCAGTAACTGTTAGATGCATCTCTTCTCTAACACACCTGAATCTAAAGCCTCAATCCCCTCATTTAGCTCAGCAGAGGCGTGGTGACAAGCCTCTCATTTGACTCAGGTGTGTTAAAAATGGTTGCATCAAAAAGTTGCAGGATGGTAGCTCTCGAGGACTGGACTTGAGCACCCCTGACCTAGAGGGACCCTTGGCATGCAGGTGCCAGGTAGAGATTTAAACATGTGACATTCTTGGTGCCAAAGCAACAGTGCTGTCAAATACATCACCATGCAGCTCTGGTTTGTACCAGTGGGAAACATAAATCTGCAGAATGAATTCAAGATATTAATTTCCTCTACGGATAATATTATCATAGTATAAATTAAATGTTGTGTGTCTAGAGGCTCTTCTACTCACAGCAATGAGACAGGAAACACTGTACTCTGAGGTTAAGCCATCAGAGGAACTCAAATCCTTGAAAGTTCATTTTAAATAAGTAAACAACCTCATAAAGTATTACTTCATTCGGCTCCAAGAAGGCCTGGTAGTGAGCCACTGATTTTATTCAGGTATCTCAGAGAAGGGATGCATCTGAATACAATCTGTTGTCTCTGCATCAGTCTTATTTTATGGTCACACTTACCGCACACTGATTAAAGACTATCTGGACTGATTTTCACTACTGCTGAATTAAAAAAAAAATGTAATAATTACGATTTTCCTATGTGTAGTTGAACGAATACGTTTTGACAGTGGGAGAAGCGATGTATCGAGCACACAACCTTGAGGAGTTCCAGTGCTCTACGAGGTGAAATACAGAGACCATTGAATACTGGCTGTTGGCTGAGTGAGAACGTTCAAATTTCGAAAGAAAGTCAGTTTGCGGGGCAAGATAGGGAAGTATATTATTTATCATCTACCAAATAATGTTATTAATTACCAAGTTAAAAGGTATTATTATAGATTTACTTTTACTTTTTGTCTAGATATGTCAAGGCTCAGAACAGAGGACCCACTTTTCAAAGCAAACAGACAGTTTGATATCTCAAAAAGTGTTTATTAAAAGTTACAGATCTGCACTGAACATCTGGACATCTAAGGCAGGAAACTCTGCAGGAAGAAAACACAGGTTAGTGACCATGTCAATCTGGTGAACGATGATCATGAAAGTGTGAGTCACTAACCTGTTCTTAAAGTTCAGTCCGTGCCCAGAGAACAAGGTTGGTTCCAGCTGGTCGGCTGCCATCAAGAAACGGAGGACGCTGCCCAGAGAGTCCCACACATTGAAGCCCCAGAGACCGGTAAGCAGGCAGGAGATCAGATCCGAGCAGACGAAGGAAGGCAGGATAATGCAGCAGGCAAACCCAAAGCCACTGGCAAGGAGTGCCAAGGAGTCCGGGCCATAGGATCATAGATCTAAGGAGGTACTGAAGGGAAATCCAGGGTGGTGTCAGGAATCAGTTCCAGGTTTGGTAAACAGGCAGAATCCAGCAGAAGTCCAAAGACAGGTCAGGCAAACAGATCAGAATGGGAAAAGACATGCTCAGAGGTCCAAAGGTAGAATGGGTCAGGATCTGAAACAATTAGATTTGCTAGAAGACTCTCGCCAAGGGCTTGAATAATCTGGCACTGATGACTTGAAGAAGGAAGGTTGAATAGAGTCTGGAGCAGGTGGAACAGATGAACAGTGATGAGAAATTGGACAAAGCTTATCAGGTGAATAAAATGAGTAATTAGTCCAGTCATCACTGCCAAGATCATGACAATTTAAGTGAGTAGGAGAGAGAGTTTATCGCCAAACAGGGAAGGGATTAGCATTATTGCATTTCTTTATGCTCCTTACAAATTTGAAAACAATATGGATGTTAAAAACTGGCTTTGATTTTGCAGGAACATGTTCAGTTCCCCTCACCATCCTCTGCAGGACCCTATTGTCTAGGAATATGAAGTTAAAGTGCAACTCTGAGATGCTGAACACCAGCACCGCAGCTCTATTGAATGACTGCCAATTCCTACATCACTGGTATCAGAGGACCTTTGGGTGCCTTATCAACAAAAATAAATCGAAACTGACATTAAATAGTCTAAGCTTTTACCCCTTTCTTTTCCAAACAACTACTCAAGTCAAACTGAATCAGATCCACATCTACTCCCCTTTGTGTTTTCATCAATAAAATAAGCTGGTAAAACAAATGGATAGTACCAACAGAAGGTAAAAGATGTTGATCTGGGTGTCTAAACCACTCAAGTGAAAGTAAAGAGTAAGGATCAGTTGCTTTGACCCTCGGGATTGAAGGTCAGCACACTTTCTCCTCCTGTATAACCTGCTTTCTGAATTACCAAACTGCTCCTGGAGACCCCAAGCAGCAGCACATTAGCCCCCTCCACCACACTGCCCCCGTCTTCTGCAGACATGTCTGTGTTCTCTTCTCCATTTCCCCTCAACGTCTTCCAACCAGCATCATTTTCTTGCTGCCCTCCCCTCTTTCACCCCCTCACATCGTTAGCATTTAGATAGTTGAGAGCAGAGAAGCTTGGGTAATAGGCTTTCCCCTCCTCTTCCCTCCATCCCTCTTTTCTCAAATCAGCTGAAGTGAGAGGGATTAAATCAAAAGAACAACAATGATGATGAGAGCAACTGCAAGGCAAAGAAAGGCAGAATCAGGGGGTGGTGTAACGCCTGATCGGCTCTGAGCTCATTAACCCAGGCCTTGACAGAACTGATGTTAGAGGTGATTGGAGATTATCACATTTAGGAGATACTTCATCCCCTTATCTCCTCCGATCAACCCCCCCCCACACCCCCACCCCTTCCCCTCACCCTCCTCTTTCTCTCGATTTCATCCAGGTCAGCTGTCCGCAGTTCGATTCTCCTGAGGAGCGGTGCGCAGATGCCATCAACACCGATTCCCGTGTCTGCTTGATCTCCTAATTCTGCTTCATTTAAACTTCATCAACTGTTCCACTGGACCGGAAGCAGAGAAGAATGAAAACAGCTTGTGTGGAAACAGCTTTTTCTCCTACTCCCTCCTTTCCTTTTTTGTTGTTCGATCTGATATGATACCCCCAAAGCTGCTGCTGCAACCCCCCCATCTGCTCGCCCATCTGATAATGACAAACACCTATTTTACCTCAGAAGCTGCAAAAAAAACCCAAAAAAAATATTATTCACAAACATCTGGAACATAATGCTTATTTGACCAAGCATTTTGGATAATTATCCTACTGAAAGACTCATTGTAGATCCTATTTTCTCGCAGGTCTTTGTTCAAAATGTTCTGTTGTTTCAATAAAATAAGTATACTTTACAATTTAATAAGGGTCCTAGTGTTTTTAAAAAGAGTCAGAAACCCTTCCCAATTTCTTAACATGTCTATATTGTTTTATATACATATTCATCCTTTGTTTCAAGCATTGACTTCAACGGACAAAGTCCTATTCTTATCTAATCAAATAACACAGTTAAAATGGAGGTAACCTTCAGATTTGTGGTTGTGATGATAGAGGTAGGGATTTGTCCTGTTTGTCCTACTTTGTCTCATGTGTGTCCATTGGTAAGAGACGTTACCAGCCTCATCATTCTTTTTACTCATAAACATTGAAATGTACCTTACGTAAAGGGCATGTTTTCTTGCCGTTACCATTTTTGAGGAATGGCTGAGAGAATGGCTCTGTCCCCTATCATACCTACAGTATACCACAGGTTAAAAAAACAAGTAGGGCTTACAAAATAGCCTCAGTTTGGATTATTCTAAAGGATACCAGTATAGTCAAAATATTGGTCTTGTAAAAACCACTATTTTGTTTGTTGAGAGTGTCGTCCTAGTGGTTAGGGCATAGAGCTTGGAATCCTGAGGTTCTGAGTTCGAGCCCCATTCCAACAGACTGCCACTCTGGGTCTCTGAGCAAGACCCTTAACCCCACACTGCTCCCCAGGCGCCCCACGGTGGCAGCCCACTACTCCCCAAGGGTATGGGTTTAATGCAGAGGTAAATTTCTCAAATGTCAGATAAATAAAGTGCAATTATTATTATAAAAATAACTTTTTCTTCATGTAGGATATATCTCTCTATCATAATGAGGTACTTAAAATAATATTTAACATTTATAATATATAATATTTCTGTTTAATTTTAGATAACTGCAAAAAAAATATATCTTTGATTGTAAAATATTTTAGACCATTTTCAATTACCAGCAGTTTTCTAAATGTAGATGTTTTTTTTTAAAATATTGCATTACAGTCTCAATTTTTCCTCTGAGAAACAAGGAAGATTGCTTTTTAGTTTACAGTACCCTGCTTTAAAACTCGGGTCAGAAGCTCAGTTTGTACAAACACATCAAAAACAATAATTACACTACAGGAATGAAACATTTTTGCAACAAAAATAAGATTCATTATTATTTTATGAATTATTATTCAAGATTGACTTTGGGGTATCATTTTTATGGTACTGATATTTATGTGATTATTGATCGATGAACCTTAAAAAGTTTGAACAATGTCAAATCTGGTGATGTTTGTCAGAGAAAGTTTCTAAAGTCAAATACAAAACAATGCCATCTTTGACATCTTTAATATCAATGCAAAGCAGAGGGTTATTTTTTTATTTGCAATATCCATAGATTTAGAAGTTAAGGCATAAGAATAAAGCAGAAGGCAGCATGAGTGATATTTGTTCCAGTCCACAAAGCAGTATGGTTATGGAGTGAAAAAACTGAAGCAGAATGGGTCCTTTAATCTTTTGTCTGCTTTAGATGTAACTTTCCTTTCAAGTTTGGTTTCATCATCTGCCACATGTTGCTCAGGACAGTCCACTTGTTTGTCTGAGCAAAACAAACAAGCTTCAACAAAGTGCCACCTCCAAACCTTCACTGGTTATTGTTTTAATCGTACTGAAGTTTGCTGAGTTTACTTTCTGTCGTCTTGGTCAAACTGAACCCTCCATATTAAATATCTCCTCCATGGTCTCTCTATCTAAAAAAAAAAAAGGCAAAACACTGAGCTAATAACCAAGCCTTTAGATTTGCAGTGTGTTATGTGAAATAAGTAGGATACTCAATTACAGTCTGTTTCTTCACATATTTAGATATATGGATATTTTATATCAGTTTTAAAACTACAGAAGATTTCCACTAACAATAAAAGGTGCATATCTTTCAAAATGTTCTGTAAAATATTTCAGGTAAAAAATAAGTTGGGACACGCCCACATTTATCCCCACTTGAAATTGCTAAAATCATATAGATAACATGGGTGTGCATAAAACCTGGTATTTTGTATGGAGCTACTGTATTGGCAGCTGAGTAGAGAAACAATACAGAGATCCGTAGAGGCCTATAGACTGAAAAATGTAAAGGGGTCTTAAACAAATTTGAAATCAACCCTGTCACTGCACGGAAAACAGTCTAGTACACTTCTAGTGTTCCCAGATTTGCCCGACCAGGCAAGTATACCATAGAAGTAGCAGGACGCTAGATACAAAAAGTAACCTACAGAAACCAAACAAATTGTGGGCTCCATTCCTCAAGGGCAAGCCACCTTTAGACACATACCTGCTCTCAACCTTCCAAATCTAATGAATGGTTAATGACCAAGCCTTTGCAAAATTTCAGTCTTTAGAAGCAGGGATGCATCCAAATGTCGCAGAGTAGCAGTGCTGGGGAGTTGCAGACCCTTGCTATAAAATATCATCAATGACCTACAAATTCTTGCAAATTCAACAGAAAAATGACTACCTATGAGAAAGAAACTCCTTGGGTTTAACTTTAATGGGAGTGCAAAGGTTTCCCTTTAAAACACTGATTTTCATCTTATTGAGATGTGCTGCGGGACTTCAACATGTTACAATTCCTTCAAACTTTCCCCAGACTAATTTCACAAAATGAAAGATGACTACAAAGAGTATTTCACTAATAAGAAGTTTAACCAAATGGGGCAAAACTAACTCCTCAGCTTGAAAGCAGATTTTTGCTGATGTCTGAGTAAACCAAAGTATTTGTGATTTTTAGTGCAAATAAATCACCTTCTTTTTAAAAGATAAAAAGGGAGATTTTTAAATAATTAAATGAACAGAACTAAAAGATGGGAAAGGTATTTTTCTAAAACAAGATTATTTAGACAGGAAAACAAAAATTTTGATTTTGTTCTGTTTAGATGCATTTCTTTCCTGGAAACAGCTGCTGCTGCCATCAGCTACGTGTGTCCCTGCCCTCTAACAAATAAAAGACATTCGTGTTTTTCCTGCTCTTTCCAGTTTTATGCTGTCTGGTTCTGCTGGAAGTTTCACAATACGAAATAGTTTTAGTTCCTCTCCACTGTCTCCACATGCTTGCATGCACGGAAAAAAACAATCTAGAAATAACAAAAAATTTCTTAAATTAAGTGTATTTACCCTTAATTTGAGTAGGTAAATGAGATCATTTGCTGATGGGATGAGTATTTTTACTTCTAAAAAAATATAATTAGATAACATGCACTTGAAATAAGACAAAGCAATTCTGTTTTCTTATTTTAAATGTAAATTGTCTTGTTCCATTTTGCAAAATGTCTCTTTACCTCCTTAATCCAAGAACAAATGCATTTATTTTAAGAAAAAAAATGACTTATCTAGATTTTGATTTTTTCTAGTGTAAATTCCTACAATGTCCTCTTTCTAAGATGACTTTTAACAAATGTCATTACAGTCGAATATTAATGTATTTTATTATATTGGACTAGAGTATATATATCTGTCTTAATGATCTTATAAATATGAAATATCTTTTTTCTTTTTCATACAATATTCTGTATCCTGAGAGGTCCTGGCTGTTGGTAATATGTGCTTTTACCATTGAAAGTGCACTCTATGATAGTCTAGTCCACTATTATCGTTATTACTATTAATGTTATAATTATTTTAATGGAGATATTGCCAAAGTTAAACATTTTAATTGTACAGAAAAATTAATTCAGACAAAAAAATTTGATTTTCTGCTTGTGTTGCTGCTATTAACCCACAAACTCTCACTATCACCTAATTTGGGCAAAGTCACTAATCCCACCCCTCGTCAGCGTTGTGCACTGCTTTCAGCACCCCCCATCTTCACACTGGGAAATTTAGCATGCCCCTTCGGCTGAGGCAGAAAATGAGATTACTGTATTTAAATGACTATGGTAATAGCAGGCATGCTGCCGGGCCCCTGTAGGATACAGGATTTTCTCCCGCTCTCATTGTTAGCAGTTTTGCAAAGTGCTATCGTCCTGCTTTCGCTCACAATGGGGATGTCATTTAAAAGACATTTCTCTTTCTTTCCCACCCCCGCCTCCCAATCTTTCTTTTCATGCCCCTCTGTTCCAGCTCCATGTACCGGTCCCCAGGAGGCCCGGTCTCAGAGTGGGTGAGCGTCAACCTTCCACCCGTCCAGACATAAGGTGAATATTCTTTATTTAAAGGAGCGGCTGAGTGATTGGTTACGGTCGGTCTGTTTTGGAAGACATAATCCAATCCATGTTTGTAATGAAGTGTACTCTCTGAGGACGCACGGCATGTGTCCGCGGTAGGACGCAGACACCAGGTGGCCAGGAGGTCAACTGTTTGAGGGTACCTGTGCTGCTCTGAGCACCTCCAAATGTAAGAATTTTGTCGATAGTTCATTGCTGTATAGAAAAGTGCTTCCATTTTTTATTTACATTTTTACTATGATTTATTTAATTGGAAAGCACAAAGTACTGCAGAGTTTCGAAGTGGAAGATAACATTTTGCAAACAAAATATCTAAAATGTGTGGTATGCATATGTATCCATTCCTTACATTATTTTACCCTTAAACAGAGCGAAGTTAAACCAAAAGACTTTCTTTATTCACAAGCCTATGCCCAACTGAGACATTTCCCCTTGCAAATAATACAGATATTTTAGCACATGTAAATACTATTCAATTTAACATATATCGCAATTATTGTTTATTTTTAATATGTTCCATGTGTTCTTCCTCTGTAGAAAATTGCAGTAGCGTTCCTTTACACCTTGAATTTGTTTCTTCATCATACACTTTCTTTCAAATCAATTTATGTGAAAAATATCAGTCTATGTAGCACCTTATGATCAAAACAAATTCCCTGTAGGTGTAAAACACTAATGTTGATTATCAAAGCTGTATTCTGACTCCGATTAAAAGACTGCGCCATAGTCTATTAACCAATTATAAAGATGCTGTTGCATAAATAAGTGCCTACCAATACTTGTTTGACCTTTTAAAATGAGGACTGAATAAATCTGATGGCAAGAAGCAGCTTCCTACTTAAAGATAGTCAAGGTTTGAAGTAAGACTACGTATTTAAGGTCCTACTTAAGGTGCAATGGAGACACAGTAAAGATGAGGTTTAATGACAGTATTCTGGTCATCTGACACTGAAACTTTACGACACATAAAGTTTGATCAGGCTTAACAATTAAAACTGCAGCCCAGACTAGAAACACTTTTCGCTGGAAAGATTTGTCAGTTAAAGCATGAAGCTGGGATGGGTCTTCAACAGGCCAGTCAACATTGGCACCGGGAAATCCTCCAAGAAAACTGTTTAGCCTAATTTTGAACACATTGTTTGATATGCTTTGTGTGTAGCTTAATTGGGGGTCATTGCTGTACACTGTGAAGGTTCCTCAAAGACCCCACAAGTACAGCTAGAACTGCAATGGAAAGGTTAACATTATGAAAGTGGCCTAATCAAAGTTAGAGACATGTTTAAGTAGTGAACTGAAAATGAAGGAAAGTAAAAAGCTAAAGAGAAAAGAAAAGATGAATAAAAATAACGGTCGAGATTAGAAAAAAAAAATATTGACTTGCGAGTAAAAAGAGTAATAACCTTGGGATGGGATGGAAACTTTTGCACATTCTGCAGTTTATATTACATTCAGGTCTGGGACTGAACCTTCAACTCACACATTGCTCAACTTTCATCCAAGCAAAAGTAATTTTAGAAAGTATGTATTAAATAATGTTGATATTTATTCCCCATAGAGGTGCTTTACTGAGATAAGGGTCGTTTCATGCAGAAAAAATAACCACAGAGGAGGAGGACGCTGGAGAGGAGGCTGCAAAGAGATGAGGTAAAAGAAGAAAGAGGAATATGCTTAGGAGGATGTCAAGGCATCAGCGGAGAGCTGTGGTGTTTCGGTTGCCTTTCTTCTGCGTCATGTAGCACTTCATCATAGGTGGGTTTTCCTTCAGCGTGCCCCTCCGCCGCCTTCTCCATCCTCTCCTCGTGTCCCCTCTCCCTGCCTTCCTGCCTCTCCGGGCCCCCTGCCGCAAGCCTGATCTATTGGTTCTCAGCAGCTCGCAGAGCAATAAATCATGAGAATGGGGGCCGGCAATGATTAGGTTGCAGGGAGCAGAGTTAGAAGGAGAAGAGGAAAGAGACGATGGATGGATTGGAGGGGAAGGAGGAGGGGTGAGCACCAGACAGGTTACTGATGGTGTTTGTTTCTCCGAGGCCTGTACCTGTGCAGGGGGCAGATTCCTCTGGGTGTTACATAAAGGAGCTATGTGTCTGCTGAGGCCAGGCGCAGACTGCAGAACACATAAACTGAGCTAGAATTACCTAGGTGATGAGAGCAAAAAATATATATATTATATAGACACACAAATATATATGGAAGCAGTGCTTATTCCGTCCAGGCCTATTATATCATCCCTCCTGCTGAGGCAAAGCCTAGGAGGAAGAGGCGGAGGGAAATAGGGAGCAAGGTGAACCCAGGGGAGGAGAAAATGTAGATTAATACTCCTGCATATCTTAACTCAATTAAAACTTCATTTGTATAAATGTGTAGACTTTAGCCTCATTTAAGCCTATTTGGCTCAGTTTAGATGGGAGAAATTAACCAATAAGAAGCAATAAACATCTTGGTTGTCGCATAGTTTCTGTGACATTTTAAAGACTGCGTAGTTAAACCTTGTTTTGCCCAACTCTAGGGATGGAGCCTCCTGCCAATTACTGACATCCGACATCCCTTCTCCTCTATAAAGGTAATTATAGAAATACTCGGCGGTGTGTTGATGAGATGGGAGCAAAACTTTGTTTTTTGTTTTGTCTTGTTGACAGAGATTTGCATCATTTAACCTGTCACTTTTTTCTTAGGTACCAAAAACCCTGCTCATAACGCCATGTTTTGGGCAGAGGACAGGTAGAAAACACAAGCATGGATGGTAATGAACACGTTGTGTGAGTTTGGCTGACTGACAGCCAAAACAAGCCTTACACCTCCACCTTCCCCTCTCTTCATCGCACCAGTCGCTTCTACGTTTAATGGCTGTGCTCTGTTACTGTATGTTTCATCAGCAGCGCAGGGTGGCAGGTGGGAGGGATACCGCCTTTGGAGGAGCGGAGACGAGGCTTTGTTTGCTTTAGTTTACACGCTCGCGTGTTGTTTGTTGCATGTTTGCACGCCAGATCCCTGCCGTCAGCAGCACCATGATCGAGTCTGACAACTCCACGGTCATGTTTCTGGGAAAAGGGGAGGAAACCATGCAGGTGAATTTCTCTCTTTGAGGTTTTGTCCACAAAATGCACTCTAATAGCTAACGTGGGTGATTCTCTTCTTCTTCTTCTTTTTCTAGGGGGCATAAGGAGAGAAAGGGGGTGGCAGGATTACAGAGATGATCCTGCCATTCATCCTAGCTCTAAACAGAGCCCCCGTCTTCCCTCCCCAAACCCTGCTAATTCCCTTTTGATGAGGCGTACTAAATAAATCCTATTTCCACGCCTTTATTCCCCATCGACTCCTGCTGTGTAGATCAGGGGATGCAGATTTTCAGGGGCTTCTGCCGCCGTTTGGGACCCACAATGGAGCCTGTCCGCATGGTGGCCCCACTACGTCCAGTCAGTCTCATTATGCCGACACACAGACATGCCCCAAACAAAGGCAGGCTGGCACATTTACACACCGAGTTCCACAGGAATACACCCTAATGGCTTTGTGGAGTTTTGGGGACAAACACCCACCATCATACCATGTACTTTAAGTTTATAGTTGGGCAGTTAAACATCCTCCAGGTGTCCACACTGCTGTGTTGAATGGGAATAGTTTGTGTGTACTGTACATCTCCCTCCTGTCCTGTCGGCCCTCTCCACTCTCACATGCTGTGCCCCAGTGCTTCGGCTGTGACGCTAACAAGCTCTTCCGTCTCTCCCGCTCTGTCTACGCCGGGGCCCAGTTATTAATGGGGAACAGCTGGGAGTGGCGAAGGTACATGCACAGCCAGACAAAGCCCCATATATAATCATAAAGTCGTAACAAACGACCTGATGTAAATGAGAATGGGGGGGTTATTTTGAGGTATTTTGAAAAGAAAAAAAAACAATGCCATGGATGGCAGGATTGCAGCAAATGGTGAACTGAGGAGTTAACTGAGAGTTTCGACTCTTCTAGATGTTTGTAAGAACCCTAACCTTAGTCTGGACATGGCGGAGCGGGATCGACACCTAAAAGATATCATTGAGTGAGCCTCCAATGGTTCATTTCCCTGCTGCCTGAGAAAATAGGCTGTGAAAAAACAGCAAAAAGAATTATTTTCTTACTGTACAGAAAGTCTGAAAATTTTCATTTGCTTTGAGACGACCATGTTACTTTACAAAGGAGATATATCCTACTCTTGTGTGGGGCTTACGCAGACACATGCTTCCAATTAGCAGGGCTTCTTCATGTAAATGCTTCATAAATTACCCACCCTGCCCTGGGATTAGGTGCTCATAAAGAGAGTTAGCATCTCAATAAATAGCAAAGGTTGCGTATGGAGAGCAAATTAGTGGTACATTGGAGAGTGAGGGAAGCTGGAGGAAGACAGAAGAAGGGCAGGCTAGGTGTTTTGCATTTTGAGTAACATCCGTTCTGAACTGTACAAATGCTGCACTAATCTGATTTTTTTTTGCAATTTAATTTAATAAAAAAAATTAGGAAAAAAGGGATGACTGCAGTCAACTTTATACTGTAGCAACATTGTGTAAATTTCCTGGACTAAGGGACTTGCTCAGGAACCCAAGGTACTCTGTAGGATTGGAGAGAATTTGCAGTCTTCCCTAGTAACAAGTGCTCTGTTTTAACCAGAATACCCAAACTTCCCTTAACTAATGTTCATATATCTTTTTACAAACAAAAATAATAATTATAATAATAATATTTAATTAATATAATTAATTAGAACTAAAGCTCGAATTAAACAAAATGAAAATAACATGAAATTAGAGTAATGTAGCAGATTTTCATCTTTTTCAGAGTCGGTCCTTGAGGGCCGCTGTCCTGCAGGTTCTACACGTTGCTCTGCTTTAGCACAGCTGATTCTGATGATTGCAGTTCAGCAAAAGCCTGTTAATCAGCAGGGAAACTTCTAAAACCTGCAGGACAGCTGTCCTCGAGGACCGACTTTGGGGATGCCTGGCGTAAACAAACCTTTTACAAACAAACCTAAATATACCAAACCCTTAATGTTTACAAGCAGCATTAACACAGTGATTAAGGTCATAGTTCCAGCAATGTTTCAGCAGTAAACAGGAATAAAAAAAGCCTAAGAAAAAGCTAGAAATTCAACAAGGGTAGCCGCTAAAGGAAGTTAGCATTAGCACTGACACTGTGTAGGCAGAAAGTTGGAAATTCTGACTAAGTCAAGACAAACCCTTGATATTTTTGTTCAATAGGTTCTCATGTTTGGTTTTGCTTTCATATTCAATATTGAAATCAATAAATCACATATATATTTATGTTTCGTACTGAATAAGGAAAGGCAAATCTTCTCTCATCAAGGTCTGAACTGGTGTTATCTAATGTGCATCAGTTTAATTGAGACTTCCATTTATCAGCTGACGCAGCACTACTAAGAACTGGAACCAGATAATACTCCCTGGCTGAAAAAGGGTGAAATATGAAACAAAGTTACTATAAATCAGAAAGTGCTCATTTATTCCTAATGCTTTCAAAAACACTTATAGTATTTGTAGAGAAACTGATTTATAATTTAACCTACAAGTTAGGATTGCTTGTTAAAATTGAACATGTAAGGACCCTGTCACACGTTGCCGATTTAGACAGTGTATGCTGATGTCCCATAATCTCCTAAAATGCTGGCATATGCTGAACTTTCTATGTATTTTTTCTATTTTGGGAGTATACATACCATATTTATAAGAGTCCAGCACGTATGTCCAATGACAGCCTAACTTATGCATAATGTATGGCAGCGTAATTCCCATGAAAAGTCAAAAACCAGTGTCTGGAGGGGGCAGCAAAGCACCCAGAGGTGCTCAGCCTGCGTAAAAAGATTTCTTTGATCGCAGTATTAACCTGGCTTCCCACCAAAAAACAAAAAAGAAGAAATAAAAAGAAAAAAGTAAAAGAAAGAAAGAAGGTTTGCAGTCAAAGCAGATTTTGCGTCATGTCTGCTAGGTCAAGCTGGGTGTTGGCCGTGGACGCAGGGAGGATCCATCACACTCACCTTATCGCTCACCCTATGAGGTGGATGGGGGTGAAGTCTAGTGGAGTATTGACGGTTTCCTCCTGTGAACCCCCTTTTATACCAAAACACTGACAATATGCCATCATACAGTAGCTGTACATTGGAGACACGTTTAGGTGTCATCTTAAACAATTTGATATACGTTAGAGATGAGTTCTTGATAAGTTACACATAAGATATGCACACGTTACTCATAGGTTTTGGATAAGCTAGACACCACAATTTACACCTCCACTTACACTTAACTTTTGTCAACGATCAGATTACTTACCTGTGACTTATGCCCTACATATGAACATGTGCTGGCATACGTCAGGGTTAACATTAATCTCAACATTAATCTTTAACACTGTCTCAAATTCAGTGATATACTGCAAACCACGCCCACTCTCCGCTTTGTCATCCACAACAAGTTGCAATGCAGTAGTCCTTATTCGATGCGTGAAGAATTGGTCAGTGGATTGCCTCTTATTTTTAACTTTACCAAAACTGCCTTGTGTCTGACTTCCTGCTGGTTCATCTCTTTTTTTTTTTTTTTAAATCAAAGTATTTTGCTCCATTATCCATTGTGAATAGACTTGATCTTTACATTGGACATGTGAAGCAGGAAAGCTGTCTATTATGCTTTAGAGCAACAGTCGGTAGGAATTACCACACTTACTAGAAAGGCTTTAATTTGTGACAGAATAGAGGACCCATGGATGAAGGAGTCTGTGTGAAAGTTTATAACCAATGCTGCTGCAGAGAAAGTCAGTGTTTACATCACTGCTGTTATTCCATATTTATTAATCATAGATAAAGGAAAATAATTACAGGATTTAGCCAGGGGGTTCCGTGTTCAGTAAAGACAAATAAGTCAGTTTAATGAGCATAGTTCATCACTCTCCAAAATGTTTGCATCATCCTTTGTCTTTATGTTTACATATTTATTTGTCTTGAAATGTTGCTTCATTATTTCAACATAAATTTCTTTCATTCTGATGACAATTTTCCTTGGATTTAGACCCCAGTATATGTCTACAAAATAAATATTTTTTTTCCTGGATAAATTTGTGGTCTAATCTGTTTTTTTTTTTGTTTTTTTTTTAGAAATGGCTTCTTTATCTCTGAGTGGCTTTTCAGGGTATTTTACCACTTTCAATGGTGAAAAGTAGCTTGCCACCATCAGTGTGTGCGTGAATGGGTGAATAGTTGTCTTCTGACTTGAAAAAAGCACTTTATAAGTACAGGCTACTGTATATATGGATTTTACCATTTATTTCAGGGCAGGAATATGGATGTGCGTTTCACACACAACACAACAAAAAATCCTTCTCTGTGACTAAAACAAAAACAAAACATGTCTGTATCGGCAGTCCTAGAGTTTTGGTCTCACATATTTCTACAGATAAATGGGCCACCATTCAGGGATCTGGAAAATGTTCACCAAAATTCAACAAACTCATCTCTTCTGATATCTGTTGAGTTGATTTCACCCAAGGAAGCATTGTCTCAATCTGAATATCTTAAATTGTAGTGCATACCTTTTGTGCCTAGCTCTCATCCCTTCAGGTTTTGCAGAGTCATCAATAGGAACACTATAAAAGGTAGGAAAATAACTCAAAACATGTGAAGAAATAATATAGTTTTGTTAAGCTACATGAGGTAGGTTGTGCCTTTACGTCCTGTCCCTCAATTAATTGTGGGGAAAAGTATAGCTCCTAGGCTTATACCTGCTGATGTGGCTTGGGAGTCCCCACCAATTTAAGGTAATTTAATTGAGCTAATGCGTTTGATGTGTTTCCTCTACGTACATTCACAGAGGGCCAACTGGCTATAGCCTCGTGAGACCATCCTGATCTCGCGAGCTTTCAAGATTTCACTCGCTAATCAGTCTGGAGACTCTCCGTTGAAGAAAATTTGGAGCCGTTCACCAAACGAACGTCCAATCAGCGTTGGCTTTGAGGCGGGTTGAGGTGTGACGCAACGAGAAGCGACAGTTCAGTCTAAAGAACATGGCGGCTTAAGCCGATGAAACTAGCGTTAGCGTGGCTATCGAGCAAGTTTTATCGGAATTACAGAGTATTTCTTCACTGAAAGAAGAGCAAAACACTGCTCTGGAGGCTTTTCTCAGAGGAAAAGATGTTTTTGCTCTTCTCCCGACTGGTTTCGGCAAGAGTGGCCTGGCTTGTGGTTGTGTTTTCTTTGTCGGTCTGTTAGTACGTCATATGCTTCGTTGATCTAATTGGTTTATTTGGCCCGTCTATCACCAACATAGGCCAATCAGCTAACCAGTACTTTCGCCCCTTCCCTAAATTACTTCAACAGAAGGTTTCCAGATGGATATGCGGAGCAAATCCATCTGGTGGAGTCAGGTTAAACTGGCTATTCCTTAAATTGTTTAAAGTCATAGTAATCTTATTACAGGTGAACTTCTCTGTTTAGAGAGAATAAAAACAAACCAAAAAAAAAGTTTTCTCAAGTGATTTCTGCAACCATATCTTTTGTCCGCATACCATTAGGGATGATCATCAGACAAAGCCCTACAGTAATAAAGGCAATAGATGGATGGATTATTTATGCACTTAGGAAGGGCTCAGTCTGATTTAAAGTCAAGTCAAGCAGTGAGAAAGCATGATTATGAATGTCTGCGCAGAGTTGTTTTTTATTGTAGAGTTCCCATATATGGAAAGATAATGAACCTTTTAATGACTTGTTGCAAAATATTTTGTCTAATCTATTGTTTCCTCTAAAGAGCTTAAGTAGACACCAAAAGAATGTGAGAAATAATGTAAAAACTGATGAAATTCAAACAGACTGATGATCCAGTCAAGCTGGAATAAGTTTATGTGATGAAAGACTTTTCTGGTGAACAATCAATTATTACAACCACAAACACTGATGAGATTTTTGTCTGCTTTAGCTCTAGTCGCTGGAGGCTTGTAAATCTACATCAGACACAAATACTGCTGAACAACTCAAAGCTATTTTCTACACAACTTCCCCTACACTCAAGCTCAGGCTGTCTGCTGAATACGTGACAGGATAATTTGATAGGGCTGCGTGCCTGTGCTCAGTCTAACAGATAAAAGCGGGGGCATTACGAGAATTAGGCCGCGCTTTTGTGCAAAAGTTAGGAGGTTGGGGAGAGGGGCTTTTGAATCCTGCTGGGAACTTAAAGCGTCTGTAAACACAAAGCTCACAAGCTCTTTAAGGCTCTAAACCTTGGGCCACACTGGCCACACAATCCACCGTCATATTGAATTGGCGAAGACTTGTGGGAGGGAGGCTGGTGAGGATGGGAGTTAAGCTGGAAGATGGAGCCCCCCACTGTGACAGACACTTGTCCGTGCAGAAGCAGCTCTGCAGAAAACTCTCACCACCCTCTCAGCAACATTCTGCTTCACTGTCGATCACCAAGACGCTCAGCAACACCGGCTGTCACCCGCACATGTAATATAAATGCAATCTCACATTTTTTCTCTCTCTGTGATGTGTATCAACCATCTCGCAGGGCCAGACTGACACACACTCGCTCAGTTGTGAACACAGACAGTCAATAACAGAACGGGGTGCGAGATTAAAGTCTAAGCCCACCTTCTTTTCATGTGGCAGAGCAGCCGCTGCCCTGAGATCTGGCACCAGATGGCGCTGTGCTGGTCGGTGCCAGGAGATAATCGGGACAGATCGGGCTGCATTACTACCCATTATCTTCTAATTATTCTTGTGTGGAGCGCTGATCCTGCCGTTTGTGTAAGTGGATGGCGCAGAGAGCCTGTCGCCCCCGGCATCCCGGAAAATCCTCCCTGCCTTCCTCGCTCCCCTCTGGGGATGGAAGGAGAGATCAGCCGAGGGGAAGAGGAAGCAGAGGAGCAGGTGGGAAAGGGACCTGATACTCCGGCTTTGTGGAATACACCGTAGCTTATCATGAAAGTGACACCAGAAAGGGCCAGAATAAGGAGATCACCTGTGACCTGTGAGTTGGAGTCATCTAAAACTTACAAGTTTGACAAAACCGGGGCAAGTACTGCAGTTTTTCCTCTCTGATGACTATAAAAAACATGGCAAGGTTACAGTTCAAGTCTCCCAGGCTTCATTTGTACTGTGCCTGAGTGGAAACAGGCCCCAACCCCCCCTCTTCACCCCAAAGGATAGAGCTAACTGCGCAGAGACATATGGCCTACCATGTGCTGGGTCCCACGTGCACTCTCTTAAGCGCGATTCAACCCAGAACATCTTCGCTTAATTATCAGCATTTTGTTCAGCATCTTTCCTGTTTTGCATATTAATATCCGTCAGATCTGAACGTAATTTGAAAGGATGAAAGCTCAGACTCTGAGGAAAAGCAGTCATGGTTAGAAGAAAGTACACCTTCTTTTAGCTCTATTTTCATCATTGGGAGATGGTAAAATGCCAGAATCTCTACCAGGTCCTGAAATGATGTAAAACTAAAATTGAATGTATTCCTTACAAGTATGTCAGAAATTAAGCCTAGCCTTGCTGGTTCAATAACATTTCGTAAGAAGAAAAGCAGGCAGATGTTGTCAATCAAAAGGATACAAATAATCAATTATCAGTAAATCTGATCACCTCTATAAGGGAGGACTTGTCCAGTTTGGATCATACAGGTGTGTTTATACAATGCCAAGACATAGAGCAAAAACAGGCATTTACTTTTGAAAAGGCACTTGTGTCTGCCTATAAATAAAGAAATAATTGTAAGGCCTATACAAAACCATTTTAAGTTATTTATAACTTTTAAGTTATTCTACTGGGAGAAAGAATATTCAAAAGTAGACCACTTTAAAGATGGCTGCCAATCTTCCCATGAGTGGATGATCCCTAAACATCTGCCAAATAAAAGTGAGTCAAGCAATGCTTAGAAGAATAAAATAAAAATAAAAACGTAAGACCTCCATGTGACTCTACAGGTCTCTGTTAGCTTTTTAATGTTATAGTTTTTGTAGGGCAGACTGATTTATAAGTTAGGGTTAGACTGCAAATGCATCCAATGAGAACTATTGCAACAGTACAAAGACTTGCATCGATAAGCAAAACTAGACTTCTGGAGCTATTAAGTCTCCTACTCAGACAAATTAAGTAGTTATTTCTGCCATATGCAACATGCTTAGAGAAAAATTATAGATTACAAAAACCTCCCCATCAATGATTAAGCATTGGGGTGGAAGGATGATAGTTTTCCAGCCATTGTATCTGCCTTTATATAATCTTTATTTAAAGTGACCAAGAAACAACCATTAGGCCTTTGCTACTTATGTGGCTAAGAGTCTCTAAAAGGTGCTAAATGTGTTTTTTGACAAAAAATGATTCATATTGGTGACCACAGGATAGCTGTTTTCTGTTCAACATAATAAATGTGAGTTAACAAAAAGGTAAAATGCCCTATTAGAGAAGCTGATCTACGGAAAAACATCTCAAAATCAAAGTGCCACAGTGGTCCTGTTCAACACCTTTAGTTAATTTAGGTGTAGCTTTGGAACGATAAGAAAGCACAGATTGTCATCTTAAGTGGTCAATTAGAACATCATGAAATTTGTCCTCTGCATTACACCCCTCCTTTGAAGAATAGTGTATAGTGGGGAGCAATCTGGTGTTAAGGGTCTTGCTCTTAGAGCCAAAGTGACAGTCAGAGGGCTTAGAACTAGGTACTTGTAGCCTTCTGGCAATGCAAACACTGAAATCATTAGGTCACTACTTCTCAACTAAAAACTGGATTAGAAACTTAATTAAGTCAAGCAACACTGAAGAAAAGTGAACATTCCTCTTTAACCTTGTGCAAGAGCAGGAAAACTCATGTTATTTTTAATTTAGGTTAGATTGAAATTATTCTAGATCCAGGTAAAAACTAGGTCTTTGTTCTCATTGGTGAGGTCCTAGAACTTACTTTAACTGGATCTGTATGCCTGTAAATGCAGGTGTCGCTGAGCAGGAGTGTGCATGTTTTGATGCAAATCCTCCCAACTGGGAGTCAGAGATGATGTGTGTGTTTTCCTCCATCTTTTTAAACAGGTCTCTTGTGTAAACAAGTGTTTGTTGCACTGTCAGAATCAAGAGATGAAGTACAAGCTGAGTGTGTTTTATTTGCCCATCACAACCAACAGTGTAAACCCGCCTGGCTGCACGTTTTGCCGTGTTGTACCTTCTTTTCGGCTGACAAGTAATAAAACATGGTGTGGCATTGCTGATCAATCTCACCGAGCCCACGGGCCGCACAGCGAGGGCATGTACATGCAAATGAGAGCAGCTAAATGCCACCGAGGGGGGAGGAAGATAGGTAGGCAATCACTTCAGCTGACAACCTGCACAGGGAGAGGTATGCATTTGGAATCAAAGGTAGAGAGAAGGGGGGAAATATTTATAGCAAGGTGATCTAAGTGAAATTTAAGTCCAGGTTTAAAAGAGGAATCAGAGCGATGACTGTGCTGGTAAAAGAATGAGAATCTCAATATTCTTCTGTGTGCACGCTGGAAAAAAAAACAGAGAATAGTGATTAAAATGTAGGAGAGGCTTTAAGATTCAAACCATTCTTCGCTGAGCCAGGGGTCAGGTCATCCGATCCCAGGGGCCACTTGCGCAAATCCTAAACATAAACACGGTGGAAGAAAAGCAGAGAAAGCACAAGGAGGTTGGTGATAAAATGCAATAGAACTCATCCATGGGAAGATGAACAGCCCAGGAGATCATGAAGGGAGAGCTGATTAACTGGCTTTTTAGTTCTCTGAGAACTATCCCGAGGATTTCAACTCTAGCTTTGTAAATCCTGACCCCAATGCTGAATCAATCCTGGGAGCCACAGTCACAACAATGAGAAGTCTGTAAGCTGGTCCAAGCTGCTCCATTGAAGGTTCATTAAGCAACAATGAGGAGAGATAACCACTGCATTGCTGCATTTGTGGCTCTTGCTTTATGCTCTGAAAGGAGGGTGTTTTTCCTTAAACTAAAAATCTGTTCAAAGAGCCTGAGGCAGGTGTTTTTTTTTTTTTTTTTTTTTTTTTCCCTTCAAAAAATGGTAATGTGTGGCATGCTACAGCTCTAAAAACACAGCATCATCAGATAGTTTTTGTCTACCTGTGACAAAGAACGGCCTTAATGACATCAAGAGGAGCAATTCAGAAAGGAAAGTTTGATATAAAAGCTGAGGCACGGGGCACCATCATACTTCAGACGGCTACGTTTGAGATCAAAGACAGATCAGCAGGTCAAAGATCAGAGAGAAGCTGGATAGAGAGAAGATTCTGAATATAAAGTGAGTTGTATGGATCCCAGAAGATCATGTCATGCGTGAATCACTGTAGCTTTGGTGAGCCTCTCTTACTGCATTGGAATTTGAAGGACTTGTAAAGATCTTCTTAACTTACAAGTTTGAGCGTTAGAGTTAAATGACGAGTGGATGGATGGATGGATGGATGGATGGATGGATGNGATGGATGGATGGATGGATGGATGGATGGATGGATGGATGGATGGATGGATGGATGGATGGATGGATGGATGGATGGATGGATGGATTGATTGATTAATTTACAGACAGATGGATGGACAGAGGAACGGACAGATGGATGGACTGACTCCACACAACTTGACAATGATAATTGGGTCATGCCTAATTTAAACCCTCACCTGCCTAGAGTTATTTTGGAGAGTGTTCAGTCTTGGTGTCATTTCATCTAGGAAAACAATTCCAGCTAAAATCCAAGTAGCATTTACGGTACATGTTGAAATTATTGGGGGTTGGACTCAAAGGGACTGTCTCAAACACAAATTATTTGCATCAGGCTAAAACCTAATGGCGTTATGGCGTTCCGAGATACCAGGCTTTGTTTAGAACTGTTTTGGTCTTTGTCTAGAGTATTATCATGGTGGTGACCTATCATTATCATTTAATTTTTTTTTTTAACTTTCTAATCCTAATTCTATTGAAACATTTTTTCTTTAACTTATAAATATTAATGAATATAAAACATTGACTCCATTGACATAGAGAACAAACTGAAGTTTTTAGATTCAAGCCTGGGTTTAATAATGGTGACAGATTCCGTTTTTTTCAGTTTGAAGACATTTTGCTCAACATCCAGGAAGCTTTTTCAATTAAAAATGTCAGAAATAGCGTTGAGCTCAGGGCTTAATAGAGTGGACCAAAACAAAGCTGTGTTTTGGCTTAGAAAACAAGCAAACTGAACCTGACGAGCTGGTCCGCACCTTTGGAATGAGGGTCGTTTATGACATTTTGATTGAAAAACCTTCCTGGATGGGAAGCAAAACGTCTCCAAAACAAAGTCCAGTAGAATTTTTTTTCAAAAATAACATGATGTCACTGAGATCATCATTTATCAAATCCATACAGAAGACCTTTATGTAGACATTTGCATCTTCATCTTCAATATAACAGGCTGAGACTTCACATGAGACTCTGTGCCCTCTCTTCAGATCAGGGTTGATGGGTTAAACACCAAGTAGAAGTTGCACAACACTGCTGTTTAATTCTTTTTTTTTTTTTTTTTACAGCTTTTAAAGGTGTCATGCAGCTGTGATTTCTGACCCCTTTGACAGCAATCAAACTAAAAGCAAGGAAAGAGCCCGAATCTAATTGCGTATAAGTCAACTTATGGTGACCAAGCCATGCTACCTTAGCTTGTTGATCGCTCATATGTATAATTTAAAGCTCTCAGTTCATGTATTATGAATGAACATGGTTTGCAAAGTAGAAGATAGGCTGCAATTAACATCCTGGAGCTCAGACTGTGCAGTTTGACTGTCTGTAGCCTTTTTTGGTGCTCTTTATTCCACTTTCCATCCTTTTAACCCCCCGCTCTCCTTTCAAACTCTTCCATTACCTTACATTCTCTTCCCCGTTCCCCAAACCTCTCCTGTCTCCCTCTTTCTCTGGGAGTCAACTTTATGAAAGAGTCTGAGTGAGAGTGAGTGAGGACTCTAGAGGCAGTCAATACCTTATCAACTCCTGCCGAACGCTGACACCCTGACGTCCTTGACAGCAAATTATTACTTTTTCATGACGCAACCAGGTGCAATTACAGCAACATCTTTGGGCTCAATCCTGCTGCTCCTGCAACTGTCAAAAGGCGTTCCTGCTGGGATCCTGGAGGAGCTGAGACATCAGTCTCACAGACCCTCCATAGATCTCAGCAAAGACAGACTGACAGACATGAACGGCGTGAAAGAGAGGGACCGAAAGGGAAAAAAAGAGAAGAAGCCACTCAAAGGTGCCCAAAGATTCAGTAAATAGTTGCATTCAACTTAGATTCCTTTCTCTGTGAGTGTTTGGCAGTTTGTTTAGAGGAATGCTGAGTGACAGCGAGAATGTGGCAGAGTTTTGTTGTTGTTGTTTCACCGCTGCTAGCAGCCCGGTAAACAGCCATGTTTGTAATGTCTTCACAGGCTTTCCGTTGCCTTTTTCCTGCGCTCTGCACTGTAAACCCTGTGGGCTTGATTATAAAGTTTAAAAGCACACTTTATTGCACAACAACGCAGACGGGGGAAAAAAACAGCCAGGTAAACCTCAATTAAGACTTCAGAGTGTCACTTTTTCCCGGTGGCACAACAGCTAAAGAAGAAGAGCACAAAGACCTCACATGCCTGTGATGCCACCCCTGTGAATAGGCTGACTGGGTGGGTTGGGTTGGGTTGGTAGTGATGGTGGAAGAGAAACTTTGCCATCTTGGAGGTGGATATTGCCTCATGTCTCTTTGTGTTTGGTGTGTCCTCTCGGTTGGTGTTGGCAGGAAGTGTGTGCGTTTGTGTATTTTGGTGAAGAAGGACAGAACAAACCATAAAGGTAGAGCAGACACCTGAGAGCCTCACCTTTAATCTTACTTTCTTTTTACTTCTTATTTCTGAGCCAGTTCCTCCATTTTTAATGCGCCAAATGCCTCACAGATTACATTTTTTCAAAGCACACACACATCTGACTTATAAAGGTAATGACACCTCAGTGAGCTATTGGTTTTCCTCGGCCCTCTGTATGTTTTCTCTCCCCCATCTCTCTTCTTTATCTCCCTTTACTCCCCAAGGCCTCTCTACCCCCTCCTCTTACTTTTTTTCCCTGTGTTGTCAGACACAGATTTATTCTGCCTGTGATGCGTGTAGAGCAGAGGAGTGTGAGCAAGCAGGCAGGCAAGCAAGGAGGGTCAGTAGCAGAAAGGTGTGTGTGCATGTGTGTACAATAAGAGATAAGATCATGGCTCCCCGGGGGCTTGTTTGGCCCTGTACCCGATCCATCAAACGCCCGCTCCAAGTGCCAAGGTCAACTCTAATGAGCATTTTCTGGGGTCTTATTCTCAACACCGAGCACCCTCCCTCTTTCCCTCTCTTCTCCACCAGCAACCTCTCAATGCACACAAACACGGACACTATCCAAACACCTTGGACATACCTGCTTAGCTGCAGGATGGAAGGTTGTGTGACAGCAAATAAAAGATGCTTGCATGCATCCCATCAGACATATCTACAGGAGAGCAGGTGCACAGGACACTATGAGGGTGCAAGGTGAGTGATCTGTGTCAGGTAAGGACTATGGCAGGTGGGAGGACTGTCAATACTTTTCAAGAACTGATCAAAAATGTGTCAAAGCATCAACTGTCAATTGATTGCACCACTGGAGGAAATCTGCTTTCTGTTTTTTTTTTCTTTTTCTTTTTTTTACTTATTTTTGGAGGCTTTTAGTTTAAAGTATTTCTAAGATGTTGCTTTTTGCAGATTTCTTCTACTTTTGCTTTTTTTTGGACATTCTTAATGGTTCAGAACAGCAAACCAATTTTGATATCAAAGATAATACTAAAAGCCGGTTTTAATTGATCATTTTAGTTATGAAGGAACAAAAGTGACATATCTGGGACTACGTTATTGGCCGTGTGAAGTAAATATGCAAGAAGCATTAGGGGCATCTTTTAAATATTGAAGAATTTTGTCCATTATTTTTAAATTTGTGATTTATTCAACCACATCCGAGGTTTTAACCTGGACGGATGGCATGGTTAAGGTCATGATTCAGTATCTCAGCTGGCTTAAAGCCCAGACTTTGACTAGGCCTTCCCAAAAATGTCACTGTCTTCAATTTTTTTAATCTTCGAGAAGCAGATTTTCTGTGTTTTGGATCAGTGCTATAACCCCCCCCCCCCATTTCTTTCTTATGGGCCTATAGTTGGTTTCAGTGTTAAGAAGGACCCTAGCAATATACTGTGCTATAATTTATTTTCACCTGCTCTTTTGTTTGCTTAATTCCTAAAGCTTCACAAATGATTTATAACCCTTCATGAATTGGTAGCTGTCAACTTCTTTCTTTCAGATATTTAAATTATGTATTTTCTTATTTCTAGGGGTCTGTCAGTAATCAGTGGTGGCTGAGGAAAAAAAACATTTTCTACATATTTTCATGATATAATAAGGGGTTTGATTAAATTATTCCCTAGAGCCAGGTTGGTTTTTGTTGCTTTTTTCAACAAGGAGTTGAAATCCTCATTTGGAAAACACACTCTGCTATTAAAATTTGTTTGACTGTTCTGAAAGACATGAGCAGGGTAAATGATAGCAACCTATATAAAATCGACAAAAATCTCTAAGGTGGCAAACACTTTTTTGCTACTTCTGCTGCATATTTTCAATAATTTGGGAATAAAAATATGTCTCAGCGGTGGGTACCGAAGGTGGGCTTTTAAAAGGAAACCAACCCACATCATCGCCTCATCACGTGCTGATCTGCCAAAAGTTGTTACGGTCTGAAGGCTCGTGCAAGTGTGGGTGTGCACCGGAGCATGTGGAGCATACTAATGAAGCAATAAAAGTCACGGCGGGAGTGGTGAGGGTGGGGGCTGAAAGCAAGCCTCTGACAGGAGGTGTGATAATTGAGATGTTGTGACCCCACATATCACCTGCATATTGGCTAAATTAGGAAGGAGGGAGTTTAGAGCCAGGACGGAAGGCTGGAGGGCTCCTGCCACGATTCGCCTTGCATGTGTGTTTGTGTCTGAATGCGGGACAAATGGTCTGACATATCACCTCAGAATCTTAATCACTTCAAATGGTCCAACAGCTCTTTACAGGTAGAGCCTGTTGAAGTGTTTCCTTGCGAAATTAGACTAAGGCATCGTCCACACGAAGTCAAACCCTGGCCTAAACGCACAAATTTTTCACCAAACAAGCCTCTCATCCATACGAAGCCGGCGTTTCGGGGGTCTGTAAACAATCTTTTTTTTATTAAGCCTTCAGAGTGGGAAGATTTTGAAACGCCGTTTTCGCGTTTCCATCTTTAAGCTCTAACCGCATTTTTTTTCTTACACACATGCGTCATAGCATCGCCTCTAACCCCTTGAACCCTACGGACCCACCGGCGGGTCCAGCTGCTACGTGACCTCGTAATTTTACCAAAGCCCCAGTATTGATGTAAAAAACATATTTGGCACAGTTTGGTGACATTTATGGATAAATGTGCCAAAATGGCCTCTCCGCCTAAGAAATTTCTCACTAATACCATTCTAATACCATTCTAAAATAAATATGATTCATCTGATTGAGTCCAAATTTGGTATATTTTTACACAACATTTAGATTTGAAAGTACTACTTTTTTGTGCTATAAATAATATTTTGGTAGTGTTTTGCAATGTTTATTTCAAAGAAAATTTTGGCGAGGTTCAAAAAATGCAAAATATTTTGTATTTTGTCCCTAATATTTCAGGCAGGGTCAAAGCTACAATGGTGCTGACACCAGAAAACCATTCTATGACATCTTACCTTTACAGACGTACCAAAAGTTTCTTCTTAAATCTAATAGCTTTGAGGCTATAAGTTATTTACTTTTGTGTGTTTTTGTCAGGCAGAAATTTATTTATACCCCCTTAGGGTGTAAGAGGCTAAACACGCATGCGCGACACAGTATCACAACAACAATGGCGCCATATTGTGTTGAATGGTTGCTGCTCATGCTACTCACCCTGCTGTCAGGCTTACAAAAGAATCTTCTTCTTCTGGAATATCTCCAGGAAGAACAGAGCAATATCGACGACATAGTTCAGCACCTGAATTTGACTGAACCACAAAAATGGACCTGCAGGGCAACCATTTATAAATATTAGTGCGCATGCCCAACATTTCATTGCCTGTTTTCGCCTATTTTTGCTTTGGCACCACAGTGCCACTTACAGGCCTGGCATACATTTTGCAGCGTTTTCATGCATTCGTGAGGACGATCACATTTATTTTACGTCTCCGTCTTTACGACAAACGTTCTGGAAAATATTACTGTTTCGTGTTCGTTTTGACTTCGTGTGGACGGGGCCTAAGAGAGGCAATAAATTGCACATTTATTCATGGCATAATTTAATAAACTATTAGATAAATTGGGCTGCAGGGTGTCACAGTTTGTAGCACTGTTGCTTTGCGGCAAGAAAGTTCTGCGTTCGATTCCTTGGCCGGGGTCTTTCTGCATGGAGTTTACATGTTTTCCCTGTGCATGAATGGGCTCTCTACAGGTATTCTGGTCTCCTCCAACAGTCCAAGAATATGACTGTAAGGGCAACTGGAAACTCTAAATTGTCCATATGTTTGATTGTGTGTGCGTGATTGCAGGCCTTCATGTGTCTCTGTGTTGCCTTGCAAAAGACTGACGACCTGTCCAGGCGGCCATAAATTTTATGTTCTGTGGAGGTTTGATGGATTCTGTTCACAAAGATTGACAAGCCAAGCGCTTACTGCATTAGTAGAAACAATAACCATGGCAATTGAAAGAAAAGAGTACACAGTAGGTGTGTTTATTGACTTAAACAAAGCATATAACTCCATAAATCAAGAGTTGTTACTGTCAAAATTATTAAGTTATGGGATTAGGGGTATAACACATTCTTTAAGTGTGGAATTCAAATGTCGTACAAGAGTTTACAAACTTAAAACAATGTACAAAGACAAAATTCTGAGAGATTATCAACAACTTCAAAACTTCTGAATGTAATCCTTGAGCTGTAAAATGAGGGTTCCTGATTTTGTTTTGTGACCTGGTAAGGAGTTTATTTTTGAGTTGTGAGTTTTTAGGAACAAATAATACAAGATTTATGTTCCCTCTGTTCCCGTTTGTTCATTTATAGAAAAAAATAGGATTGTGCAATGAAATGACATAAACAAATAAATAAATAAGGTTTGTAGAGGACCCAAATGCAGAGGTGGAAGCTGAGGTTGTTTCTTGCAGATTTCATTAAGAGTGGAGGTAACAGAAGCATGAATCCAGAAATAATTAAGGACAACAGGAAGATGCACCAAGTGAAACAGAAAGGTTAAGAAGGGAATGAAGAGAATCCAGAAAAAAAAAAGTAACTGCAGAGGAGTATATATGCCAAATAGAAGAAAGAATGGAGTGATTACCTGATTGGGAGCAGGTGTGGAGAGAAGGGTCTAGAAGGGAGCTAAGGGAAAGGAGACTGGAACAAGGGGACAACAGAGGGTAAACAAGAAAAACATAAGAACTCAAATAAAACCAAAAAACAACTAGAATTACACAAAATGTAGATGAAACCAATGACCTAGAAAACACAGAAAGACATAAATCAAAGTGTAACTGAAACCAAAAAGTGCAAAAAGGGCAGAATCATGACAATAAACTGCTGGAAACAGGCAGAATACGCGGAAGAAGATGGATGGATGGACCTTTATGATGCAAACACAATGAGTTTCTATATACTTTTTATGCTGATCAAACACTCTCCAATAGTATTTTTTTTAAGCTTTGCCACCAGGTTTTTTATTTGACCTTTTATTTCATGGGAGTTTATCTCCATCGCATTTGAGCCCAAAATGGTACTTGGTTAACCTCGCTGGCAGCTTATGTCGTCCATGCTGCCGTCTACCCACACACTATAGCATTTCCATCACCAACAATGGTTCCCACCTTGTTAGTTTAACACATCCTTGTCACTCATACATTTGACTTTTTTCTGCTTAAGAGGAACAAAACTATTTTTGTGTTATTTAGATGAAACAGGAACTAAAAGATGTTTTGTATTCCTGCAAGCTATTAACAGTCAGGACATTGTTTGGTTTAGAAAAATAGCAAACAAGGGCTACACACTTATACAATTACACGCAGCTATCATCCAGGTTTTATCCGCCCTTTTTTATCCTTTTATCAAACTTTTTTATATGTAGTGGTTGCTGATTACAGTAAATTAAAAGCCAAAGTCAAATCCTTTGTTTAAGAAACGAAACTTCCCCCTTAGTGTTGATTCTGATTTAAATTTGGCTTTAGTTTCACAACCACTCATTTACAACCACTAAACAATAATTTCACGTACCTCCCAAGAGACACATGTAATATAGTTCATAAAGGCCTTTTTGATGGCCTCACTTTTCAACATGAAGTACTAAAGCCAAGGTTCTAGCCTAACTGTGTGTCCCTGATGAGGAGAGAGTGCAGGGGCAAACCTAGACCTTCTGCTTCTATCCTGCAGGTACAGGAGCTGAAGGTGTCTCCACACCGTCTACCAGATTGTGTGAGTCTCCCTGTGGCAGCTGCAGGCGACCACCTACTCTAAAACAGTGCTGTAACATACCATCTCTCAGGAGGAGAATTCCTGACAAATTAACATTGAACTATGACATTCCTGCATCGTGGGGGTGGAGGTGGGGGTGGGGGGGGGACAGACTGAGTCATGCAAGAGAATGAGCGGGAGAGCTGTACCTAAAGACATTTGTTCACCAGAGTTTTTGTGGATTTATTTTATTTTGATTCAGATGAATGCTTCTGTAAACCCTTCTATTGTTGCTCTGTTCGCATGATTAGGAGCAAAGCACAATGCTTGCATTTGATTCCACGTTATCTGGTCCATTTTTTTTTCTTCTTCTGTCATCTTGTCTCAGAATATAACCTGTGTAAAATGGCTATAGGACTCAGATGACTGAGTAGTAGTCCAGAATGCCGGCATCTGCATAAACACAAGTCTACAGTTGCTGCTTGAACAAACAAGATCGCCGTTTCACTTTTTCACCTTTTGTCTGTATTTATGAATTCATACAATGACTAACTACAATGATCAATTAAATACTTTGTTGCTTTTATACCATCAACTCTTTCCAATGGGTCATATTTGCATAAGATGCAATAAACATTTGCACATTATTACTGTATTACTGATAGGGTTATGGTGCGATTTGAATGTTTTACTTTGTATTTCAACCTAAACAGATGTGTTTCACTTTGCAAAGTGTAATTTCTCTAATTCATGACCTTCCCTACAAATCTTTTGCATAGGAGATGCTGGCATTAGGAATCATCAGCGGGTAGTTTCAGTCCCATTCAGTTTATTCTACCATTTTAAATCTTAATCTGGGTCCAGTGTATTTTTGCTTTTATGGTCGTTGTCCCACTGGAAAGTGAACCTCTGCCTTGTCCCCAGTCTTTTGCATCCTGTTACACGTTTTCCTCAGCGGCTGAACCATATTTAGCTTCTACCATCTTGCCCGTATCCCCCTTCACTACTGCAGAGAAGCCTAATGAGGCCTCCAATATGTTTCACTATAATGGTGTTGTGCTCACTTAAATGGGTCATGATAAACTGCAAAGGGGACTTTCTTGCATCCATGTTATTTTTTTATTGTCACACTGATGGATTAAACAGAGTTTGGTGATATTTTAAGTTTCCAATTTTATATGATACTATAATTCTCATATAAGCTTCTCCTCAACTTTCTCCCCAACCTTTCTGCATTCCTTGGTCTTCATGACACGGTTTTGTCTCTAATGTTCTCTAGCAAACCTCTGAGGCCTTCACAGAGCAATGGGATTATTGCTGAGATTAAATTACACAAAAGTATATATTTAAGGCATTTTGTTGCACTAGTTTTTCTTTCCAAGTATAGCATCTGCATAAAGAGGGCTGAATTCAAATGCATGCTATATTTTAAGATTTTTCATTCTAAATTTGTTGATAACAATCCATGCTTTTTCCTAGCCTGGGTGCCATTCCGAACTTAGTCCCGCCCACAAGGTTTGAGTTCGGGGAAGTTCGGTCTGGCTCTGCTCCATAGTAGCGCGAGTATTATCGCCCACTGTCAGGCGATCCAATCAAATTGTCAGGGCGGGCTTTATACGATGATGGACAGATGATCAACAGTAACGTAATCAACCACGTCACCAAAGCACGCTTGGGTGACAACAACAATGGCTGCCGCTGGAGAGTTTGGGTGAGTAGATTCTGCTATTAGGTCTGTTCTAGAAGATATCGACAGCAAATTAATTTTAAAAGAGGAACAGAGAAACGCAATCAAGTCTCATCTTCTTATTCTAGGTGTGAAACTGCACGCTTTGATTTTTGTGGACAACAACTATGCATCGCTTAACATACGTCACGCACTCCGTTGCTCTTATTGGTTGTAGATCTATCCAATTGAGTGCAGAGGCATTTTTTTTCCTGGTTCGTTCGAAACACGCCCCATAATCACAGCTCTATGGAGCAGTATCAGACTCATATTCTGACTAGAATTGAGTAGGACTACGTCAGGCTAGCTTTTTCCTCCAGTTTACACTAAAACTTACTGACTTTATAGGATGCATCTATTTGCAAACTGAGGCTCTACAGCCTAACACTATAAAACTGATTTCATTTTAAAAATATGGTGAAGGAAAAACAATTTACCAATTAAAAAAAAACAAAAAACCCAAAAACAAATCTATATAATGCTAAAAATTAGACCGTGTGTCACAAAGGTGAACAAGTTAGCCATTGTGGATGGAATTATATTTTCTCCTATTTTCTCAGAGAGTAATTTTATATTACTCTCTGAGTAATTCTCTTCTTGGAATAAATCTTCAGTTTCTCTGACATATATGGGATAAAAGTTTGGATTATCACTTTTCTAAAGGACACATATTAGCTGCTGTAAATTCATAGCCAGCAGAGATATAACAACGACTTTTGTCCTTATTTGAAACCAGTTATTTCACTGCTTTTTATTCAGCCATGCAAGTTTCTTGACTTAGGGCTACCACCTCAGTCTTCAAGTCACCCATCAGTACCTTTCTGCAAACCAAATGGTGATTTAATCTGAGCATCTAACTCAGCAGTATGTCAACCTAGGTTTTGGAGCAAACATTCAACTCCTAAAATGCCTGAAATTGGACATTAGACATCACACAGTTTTGTTTTTTTTCTGCACATTCTTCTGCACACTACTGTTATAGTAAATGTTGAATTTCATCCTGAACAAAGTACAGGTATAGCAAAAACAATGAACAATGAAACACAAGTTTGACATCATAACACAGCACCTGTCTATTTTCAATTCATTCCTCTTTCTTGTGGTTTCACCTGCAGTTTCACTTGCCCATTAGGATGATTTCTACACTTGTTTATGTCCAGCATTGGAAAAGGCAGCACATAGAAGCAAGATTGAAATATAAATAGCGAGAGGCCCCAGTGGTATTCTAGTATTCTAGCACTGTCATAAATGCCAACATATATGGATGGGCTATATATATGCTCAGGCATCTTGGCAGGAGATGATAGAGACAGATGGAAACCCTTATATGAAAACAATGACTGTAACTGTCAGAGTTATATAAGTGTCAGAAGTGCTCTTGGTTATTTGTTGAACAGGATGTATGAAACGCATGTGCCTGTTCTGTTCAAAATAAACACACAAATAAAAGAGTCCTGAACTGCAGTCTTGGCTGTTTGTCTTTTGCTGGATCAGCGTTTTATTCAGACTAAGCTTTAAATTACTTTTGCATGAATATTATTTACCTTTTGTTTTAGATTACAGGAAAACAAACATGATTTTAAGGCTTAGGCTGCAAAGGTTTATTTTTTTTAATCATTAGAATCAGAGACGATTAGTGTCTTTGACTTGTACATAATATGTATCTCATGTTATCGCACAACAAACTGAAAAATATTGACATATACTTTATTGCATTAGTCATTTGTAATGACTTTCTAACACCAAAATTATCTTAAATGTTAGCTTGGACATAATAATAATAATAATAATAATAATAATAATAATAATAATAATAATAATAATAATAATAATAATAATTAAACTTTATTGATCTCACATTTGAGAAATTTATCTCTGCATTTCCGCTATTCCCTTGGGGAGCCGTGGGCTGCCATCGAGGGGCGTCTGGGGAGTAATCAGGGGTTAAGGGTCTTGCTCAGAGAGCCAGAGTGGCAGTTTGTGGGAGTGGGTTTCAAACTCACAACCTCAGTATTCAAAGCTCTATGACCTAACTGCTAGTCTGCACTTTAAACGTATTACTTAAACATATTACACTCTTATTACACATATTACACGTACTACTTAAATGTATTACACTAATATGTTGAACATATTACTATTGTATAGGTTTAATGTTAATCACTGTTTGCAAAACTGATTTTACATTTTTATTAACAGAAAACTGTACACTATTTCTTAACAACTGACTAGCCTTCTGAACAATAAATCTTCCTCATCCCGAGTTGTTTGGCACTCTTTTCACTCCTCTTCCTTCAGATCCTCCTCACAAAGGGGGGCCTTCTCTGGCCTCAAACATGTCACATCAGAACAATCAGTAGGAGATGTGAGATGGTCCTTCTCTGCCTGAGGCTCTACCATATTTGTGGGGATAGGAATTCTTCCGGTAAAATGCTTGCTTTACGTTTATGTTGTGAGTTCCTAGGAAACCGACCTGTGTGGTGGTCGAAGGATGCAAACGCCTGCAAAACATGAACTCAAAGCAAAATGATGCTATTAAAATCAGAAATTAGACTAGAAAACACAAAAATAAAGCAGCACACAAACATAGATTCCAAGGGAAAATGCTGAAATGAGAAATGTTGGAGTAACAGAAAATAAAGAGAAATATCGTGAAAATGCCCTGCAAACACAAAACCAGCTACAAAGGTAAAAATGTTTCAAGGACCAAAAGCAACTGCAAGTTAAGAAAAGCTATAAACTAGCTCCCAATAATGGAAGTACTCCAGACCACTACGGGGATCACCAACTTAAATGGTAACCAGAGCTTTAGTAAAGGCACAAATGGGATGTTCTCACAGATTGAGGCCAATTCCTAAACCGCCTCCTAAACACTACCCCTTCACTATCAAGTGTCACTACCAGTGACGTCACACTCGCTGCTGTGGAAGGGGCCTTGATTGAAGAATAAATCAGAATGGGATAGCCTCTTCCCTCAAACGGAAAAAGGAAAGCAGTGTGACGCTCTGTTTGTAGCTGTATCTCTGTGGAGCAAGTATTTTCTTTTAAAAAATGCATATAGTCAAATAAAATTGTATCTTTTGGTATCATCCATCCGTTTTCTGACTTGCTTAATCCCATGTGGGGTTGTCTACAGCTGTCTACAAACGAGAGGCCTGCACCCTGGACAGGTCGCCATTCCATCACAGGGCAACACAGAGACAAACAGGACAAACATCCATTCACGCACACACTCACACCTAAGGACAATTTAGAGAAGCCAATGAACCTAACAACCATTTTTTTTGGACTGTGGGAAGAAGCCAGTCTATGCAGAAAGACCCCGGGCCAGGAATCAAACCCAGAACCTTTTTGCCAGAACTTGCTGCAAGGCAGCAGTGCTACCTGCTGTGCCACTGAGCAATGTTGGGATCAACGATGTCTTTTTTATTTTACCTAACTTTAGATTTTCTGTAAGTGTCATGAAGATGCAGCCAGCCATTGGAACTTACATTTGAATGCCAGCTTTTCCTCTGTAATTAGTTGCAGTTACAAGTTTGCTGGCAAATTCCAGCGAGCCTTCACTGATGCAGACTTGTTATTTAAAGGCTGAACGGTCTACATGGTCTACCCTCTACATGGTTTGGGATGGTCCTTAATGTGGCAGACACTCTGTTTCCAGAAAAGTGAGGCATCATCTGAGGTAACTACAGCATCTGAACGGGGTTTAGACTGCTTTGATCCAGTTGAGCTTTCAGAGTTAGAAAAACTATTGTCTTCATTGAAGCCTTCTAGTTGTATGTTAGATCCAGTTCCAACCAGGGTGTTTGAGGAAGTACTCCCTCTGATCTCGTCCTGCATTTTAGATGTGATTAATCCATCGCTGTTAGCTGAAATTAATTATTTTTTAAACAAACAAATTCATTATTTGAAGGAATGAAAAATGTAAATCGCTAAGATGAAAAATCTTGATGAGGACATTGTGGAAGCTATTTTTGACCATGAGGGCCTCCATATTGTTGGAGGGGGATAGGCAGTGGGGGAGCAATGGTGAGTCTGACATAGTGGAAAAATTGCAAATCTTCTTTTGGAATGTAAGCTTGTATGATCGATGCAAACAGTAACTTTTAAGCAGAGCGTGCATTAGGAGAAATGGGCTTGTGCATGCTCTCACACGCGTTTAGTAAGCCTTCCCTCTCTGGAATGGGTACAGGGTTGTGCATGAGCATATTTTTTTAAGTGAAGAGGGTGGGTCTTTTCAAAAATTCTTGAAGATCCTCCACAATACCATTAAGCATATTCCTTCCTTTACATTGACTTTGAAGACCAATTAAATAAAACTTTGAAGAAAAGAAGGAGGTTTGCATCCTTTTCTCCATAATAAATGTTGTGACCTTAATGAAAAGAGTTGAATGGTAAACTACAGCTTGGGACTTAGGAATTAAGCTAACTGCTAACTTTGGTAACTTCAATATTACAGTATTCTGGAAAAGAAAAAAAATCTTTCATTGTCTATTTTCAATTCCTAAACGTTTCATGTTATAATACAAGAAGTGAGGTAGTTGTATTTGAGTTTGAAAAGGAGTTTCAGTTTACTGAAGGAATATGACGGCCAAGAGCTACAAGCAATGTTATACAAACTTACTTTTAAACACCAAAATAACTATGTTCCTGTAACTGTTGATAATAACAAAAATATATCTCTAAGCTCAAATCCATTAACTTTTAGGTTGGTTATTATTAGAATTTCAAAATCTGAGTGTACTCAGATTTTCTTGGAAAGAGTGTAAGTAACAAATTAGTTGAATTAAACATTTAATGATGTGCCATGATCTGTTACATCCTTAGCTTTTCCTGTAAGCTCCTAATGGACTTCAAGGCTTGGGGATTTTAGGTCAAAGTGAGTGAAAGTTGGCCGTGGATGAGGGAGCTGGCATTCCTCATGAGGGACGTTTATGATGGATGCTCCTGGCTGCTCGTCCTCTGCCTCCCCACATCCCCTCTCCATTGGCACCACACTCACCTCTCCAACCTCTTGCCACATCCCTCCATCCCCTCTTATCCTCTGACCAGATGTGTTCATTGAACTCTGTCAAAAATAATAAAACGCTAGCTGCAAGGGCCATGTGTGCTGGGCCGACAGCACAGGGCAGCGAGGTGATAACATAGGCAGATCCATGAGAGGACCTGAAACAGATTAATGTTAGTGGTTTATTCCAAAATATTTACATTTTATGAGTAAAAAAGCATAAAAGAATAATATGCTAATGTATTATAGCAGTAAATAATAGCTTCAGTTTAACAGCTTAACAAGTTGGTAGAAAACCCCCCACAGGTGAGTTTTATTTTTTACAAAGGGATTTCATTCAGCTCAGTTCATTTAGAAAGCTTCTTTGTTGAAAAATGTAGTTTGTCTTATTTCACATATTAATTTATCCTATTTACTCACCATAAAAGTTTTCACTCAGTCTGTGTTACCTTCAAGGCCACACAATTCCCCTGTGTAAACATGTTTTTAGACCAAACCGACCTTCTTCCCATAACAAACCAGGTTTTTTTTTTCCTCAAGGTTTATTCATAACATGTAACTGTTTAACCAAAGTTTCTGTAATTTGTTTTGACTCTGACAACTTTCCATTTTTGTAAGTAGGGGAAGGAATGCTGCACAGGAAGAACAGGGCTGATTACCAGGGCTGTATGATGAACTGTTCTCCCTTTGCAAAGATATAAATATAAAGTGTCGAACGAGTGAAATCCATCAATCTGTTCATTCAAGTGGAGCAAATAGTTGAATACTTTTTTCCCACTACACTTCAATCCATTAAATAATACAAATACATTTAAATGTATGCCTAGTATATATTCAAACCTTCCAGTCAGATCCAAACAGTACTTTTTTATTCAAACCAATAATAATATACATTCTTAAAATGTAAGTTCGTAAACAGCTGCCTGTACTGTATAAGGAAGCCTTGCAGATTGCATAGAGTCATTGCGTTTGATGAGATCTTCACCCTGTTAAAGCATGTGGGGAGAGTGGAGAGGAATTACCTGATTTTAGAGTCAAATGCTTAACATGGCTAAAAAACTCAGGTGGATTTTCTATGTGAAAGAAAATTCATAGAGGCAATAAAATTAGTGACAACCCTGATTCCATCAAAGTGTTTTTTCAAAGAGACAGAGAAAAACTGTTCCAGCTAAAGCTGAGTGATAAGAACAAAACTTATATCATGATTCCATGTAATTTACTGAATGTTTTCTACCTGTTGACTTATGCAATTTTAAATAAAATATAGTTTGGGAGATGACTAAAATGAAAATAAAAACGAGGGAGAAAATATGATAACTATATTTATTTTATTATGAAAACTGTCATTAACAAACCATTAATTCTCTTAAGAACTTCCTGACTTTGTGGATCGACAATGACACGTTATCAAGAACCATTTTGTTATTTTTTTAGGGGACCCAAATGCAGAAAAGGAAGCTGAGTGATTTCTTGCAGATTAAATAACCAATGGTGGCAAAAAGCATAAATCCAAAAACAACACAGGAACCAGAACAAAGGGGGACACATGAGTTTAAAGGAAGGAATGAAGGAATAAAGAGAATCCAGCAACCAGTACCTGCAGAGGAGGAGTATAAATGCCAAACAGAACAAATAATTGAGTAATCAGCAGATTGGGAGCAGGTGTGGACAGAATAATCTAGAAGGGAGCTGGGGGAAAGGAGACTGGCACTAGGGGGCAACTGAGAGTAAACAAGAAATACATCAGAACTCAAATACAAGCAGAAAACAAATGGAAATGAAAACCAATAAGCTAGAAAACACAGAATGACAAATCAGTGTATCTGAAAACTCAAAAAGGAAACCTAAACAGAAACCCTCCCAAAAAAGAAAATTAATTGTAGAGAACTTTTTACAATCTGTATTCCGTCTTATTAGACGGCTTCTGTGACCCTACATGTTTGGTTGATCTTATTGACTTTCACGCGCGTCGTCCTGACTGCGGCAGCCGGGCTGCAGCGGCAGGTAAAGCGGTGAGAGGGTGGGTGGGTGGGGGGTTGGTTTGGGAATCAGCGTGTGTGAGCTGTGATTGACACTCCATCAGACGCTCCTCTGGCTGTGATTGGTTGTTTTGACTCGTCCCAAATTATTCTTTCCAGATTGCAATACAGGCAGTAGGCGGTACCAATTGAAGCAGTTTTTTTCACAGGTTACATATCACATGTACTGCTGTCTGGGCATAGGGACAGTTTTAGCCAATATGACAAAAAAGTGATTTTTAAAAACTTACAGACTTCAGCTTTAAGTGTAGGGAACTTTTTACAATCTGTATTCCGTCTGATTAGACGGCTTCTGTGACCCTAGATGTTTGGTTGATCTTATTGACTTTCAAAACCACACTCTATTTGTGGCATTTTGTGCTTTTGTATCTGTTTCCGTAGTTTTTCAGCACTACTTCCAAGAAAACATAGGCATAGGGACAGTTTTAGCCAATATGACAAAAAAGTGATTTTTAAAATCTTACAGACTTCAGCTTTAATAGGAATGAAAAATAGTGAACACATACTTACGTGTAGAATAACTCTATCAAACTCTATCATTTCCGTCAACGTGTCTTGGAAACAGACAGAAAAAAACTAAAGGAAGGAAGCAGGATAAATCTACCTGAAACTTGCTTTCTAGGGGGAAAAATTAAAGAAACCAGGATGTAAATGACATCACTAGCAATTCTAGCAATTTGTCCAGCAAATAGTGACAGAAAAAACCCAGAGGGATCGTACCCAAACGACTTCCAAAGGAGCAAAGAATTGGACCTAAGGTGCTTTTTATTGGAAAAACAATAAACAGAACAAAAAGTTAAATGCAGCAAAATGTTACATTAAATTTAATAGTGTCTTTGCTGAGAAGTACTTTCTATAAAAAAAGAAAAAAAGATTACTTATGTATTTAGGTTATTTTCAGAGGACAAATACAGGCTAAAGACATGCCTGGAAAATGGGATGGTTTATGCTACCTTGTGCAGATGATGTAGCACAAAATCTTAAACTAATTACTCCACATTTTTATTCATTTGCAAATATGTCAAAGTTCAAATTAATTTAGCTTCTGTTTTTATATAGAATCAGCTTTAGAAAAGCAGTTGCACAAGTTAAGTTTCTGTTGGTAAGCTCAAAGAATGACAAACTCTGCTAAAACACTGAACCAAAGTCAGTTCTAGATGATGAAAAGAAAATCGAAGGACCATAAGAAGAAGAGGAAGCTGTGTTTCATTCTGATGTTGCTGTTCACTGAGGCCTCCTGGGACAGAATCAAAACCTGCTTCTCCTCAATCCCTCTTAGCAGGGGCGCCCGGTGACCACTAGCCCTCCAGGGAGCTGCCAGATGAGAGCCAGGATGGCAAGGCATGGCAGAGATGAGGCAGGCCGTCCACACTGATGGCTGGAGTGATGATTTCCTTCACAAACACAGACACGAACGCCTCCTCCCACCTCCCCGTGGCCCTTGCCCTCCAGGCAACACACACTCTCTCTACCTCACACACACACATATCGTGGTTAGGCCTCCAATTAAATCAAAAGTGGTTTGTTTTTATTGGTCTTTTGCGCTGACAAGTGGGCTATCATTCTGACGGCTCTACCTGTCAGTGAGCAGCTGAAAATCCTCCGTTGACAATGCCCAATGCTTCCAATTAGGGGAGAATCAGACTCCTGGTGCGCTAGCCATCCTTCCACCCTCCCCCCTCCTCCAGGCCCACCTTCCCTCCCTCTTTTCTTCTGCACTCACTTCACAATCCTCTACAATTCCCCACTCCTTCCCTCTCACTCTATAAAGTCTACCTCCTCCTCCTCCCATCCTTTTCCCCCTCTCCAGGAGAAGGGGGTCTGTCTCCGCTGCAAATTACCGACACAAAACGAAGGTGGTGGCGGCAATGGCGCAGGGAGCTGCCGGTCCAGGGGCCCTGTCAGCATTAATGAGACGATGAAGGTTTATTTTGCCCGCATGCATGTGCTAAATTCTTTCTTGTGTGACAGCTGACTGGGAAATGTGAGTGTTAACCTTATAAAAGATTCAGCGGGTTCTCATTATTTTCTGTCAACTCCAGTACCTGATGGCGTTAAGGTGCATCATTTGCATCCCTGACTGGTCCGAGGTTCAGCACCAGCTCCAGAATCTTCTTTCCTCACACCCCCTCCATGTTTTCTGCCTTTTTATGCCTCAATGCTGTTTGTTTGTTGTGAGGAGTCATCCTTTTTACATGCCTACCCGACGAAAGACGCGCTTTCCTCCATGCAGAACGATAGAGATGCCAAAGTTTATTCAAAGGCGACACCGATTTTTACAAAACATATCCAGATACACATTTAACACGTCTGCTCAGTGACGCAGGTAAATAAAAATGTATCTTTGTGGGTTTTTTTTTTTTCCTTTTTTCTTCGCCTAACCACAAAAAAAGGGGAGACTGGCAAGCCCAGCAGGCATTATTAGGGGGTATTATGATATAATGGAGAAGGGAGAAAGCAGAATGAAGCACAGGAATGCAGGTAGATTATTCACACTGACAGGTCAGTAATGTGATGAAACATGTTCCCCACATCAGTTGGTAAAGTTTTCTTTTTTTTTTTTAAAGAAATTTAAAGCTAATCTAGACTTAAAGTTTCTGATTAAAATGTACATTTTTACCCAGACATTTACTCAGTCATTTTGGGTTTAAAGGTTTAAAACATCTGTTAAAAATTCAAAGCATACAACAAATAGGCCCATATCATTGAACTAATGTTAAATTTGTTGGAAACCATTTTTTTCCCACTCTTTCTAGGTTTCCTTATTTGTTCTCATTCAGCTTTTCATCACATCAGTCCATTTTCCCTGTCCCTGATGAAGACAAGCATCCCCACAGCATGATTCTTCCAGCTCTGTGTTTCATAGTAGGGATGGTGGGTTCAGTGTTAATAAAAGTGTTTTTTTATAATGGTTAAAAAAATTTTTGGGTTAATCCGATCTCATTTTGCATGCTTGCAGTTAGATAATCTAAGGTCAACTACAGAGAGAATGTTCCATATATTCCACTGATGGCTTCTCTATTACCGTTCCCTCATAATCTACAGTCTTGGAGAACAAGAATAATAGCGTGTGCAGATCTTCAACAGCAAACCTGAGCCTCTTCCTTGGTCTCTAGTTAAATTTCTGATTGCCTTCCCTTCTTGCTACATGCTCATCCAGGTAAAGCAAATCCTGCAAAGTCAATGACGCGATGCAATCGGCTAGGCTTCCTTAGATAGAAAAGTTTTAACCAATCTGTATTATTTGACAGATTTGTCTCTGTAAAGTGCTTTAAGATGACATGTGCTGTGAACTATTGCTATATAATCTAATGTAATTGAAACTGAATTATTTGTAAAACATATTATGCCAATGATTTTTTCTTTCCCTCAACAGTTATACATTACTTAGTGATGATCGATAAAGTACAGCCCATAATAGAGTACATTGAGATTTGCGTATTAATATAAAAAAACGTCAAAAAAGGTTAATGTGGTTTAATATTATGGTAAGAGATGGCAGCTCTGGACCAAAATGTGTCTCAGTTGAAGGTTGAGGTTATGAGGAGCAGTTCGGAGGGAGTGAGAACTCCGGCAACTGGTCAATTATTCGGTGATACTATCCTAGTTTCTCCTCTTTAATGTGGATCAATAACAAAGTGTGTGTGCTGCAGAGTGTGAATTGGCTCTTACACTCTGAAAACACTTCCAGGAAGAAGAAATGGATAAATAAAAATTGGGCTTTACTTGACAAGAGGGACCCTCGTTTAAAGCAGCAGCAGCAGCATGAGCCAAATCATTACACACAAACTAAATTCACACACATCCACCCCCTCACACACTCCCACACAGTTACAGGTTTGGCTGTCTGGCTGCTACTACAAATAAACTCGAAATCCTAGGGATTTGTAAAGTTTTCCCGAAGCATATAATTTAGGACTGAAATTAAGCAACATTTGGCTCACGCTTCTATTAAAGATAAGTGATAAATCCCAAAAATATACAATTTACAATGTTTTTATATTCCATCCAT
>NW_015150485.1:363771-385298 GCF_000732505.1 Cyprinodon variegatus | reverse complement strand
TCCCACAATTTGTATATTTTTATTTGAATTTATTTTATAATAAAATTAAAATACATTTTGTTATCTAAAAAAATAGAAGGGAAGTCTCCAACTGAATCTTTTAGAAAGAGGCATAACTCCTCGACTTGTCTCTCATTGTTTATGGTTTTTTTTTCCATGGCTTTAGTTTAAAAAAATGTATTTTACTCAAGGTATTGCTCCATCTTTGTTTTTTTATTGTTTTGTTTTTTATTCATATGCTCCTAGTAATGTTATTAGGTACCTGTCTGTTTATCCGGCCCAGTAAGATTTTAATGTTTGCTTTCTTACCTTTGATCTTTTCTCCTTTTAATTTAATTCAGGATTTCCAGGTTTCGAGGACTTTTTGTGCACAGGCAGCGATGTGTGTGTAACAGACCAGAGCCCGCTGTACGGACTGGACTGTGAAATGGTGAGTCCATCCATCCATCCATCCATCCATCCATCCATCCATCCATCCATCCATCCATCCATCCATCCATCCATCCATCCATCCATCCATCCAGTAGGGAGGTCCAGACGTCCCTCCCCCCAGCCACTTGGGCCAGCTCCTCCGCGGGAATCCCAAGGCGCTGTTTTTATATTCATTTTGTTCTATTTTGTCATTCCTTAGCTCTGAATGTAAAGAAATAAAACCAAGCTTCAAAATGTGTTTTTCCCAGACTCTTTTTTCCAGACTTTCCGAACTTTATAAAAGCATAAAAAGAAAGAGCTTTATAAATAGGATTTATTTTCCGTGTCACTATACCTGACAGATTTATCAGTCTGCCATAATTAATATTTTTGTTGTCATTTTTCAAAACACGGGTTCCCTATTTCAATATTTGTGGTAGCAAAATATAGTCCTTTAGGCTAACGTAGTCATAATAGTGTAAACAAAGGATATTGTTTCATGTTATGTTTATTGATGAAATAATGAAAACTTGAATCTAAATTAAAAATTTACTGTTACCACAGAATATGGTCAGATTCCACAATCTCAAAATAAGAAAATCATATTAAGAAAACAACCTTAAACCTGCTTTATGGTGAGATTGTGACAAAAAGAAACAAATGCAGGGGAAAAAAAGGTACCTTGGAATGGACTTCGAAACTATTCTGTCACCAAAACTGAAACCTAATATTTAAGTTTATTATTAAAACATGATTTGAAAATGAGATATAATCAGTTTAGATTCATTTAATCTCAAGATGGTGATGTCATAACTCCATCATGCATGTTTAAAATTACATGTTGTAATAGCAGGATAATGACAAAATAATGCAAGTTTGAGGTTTCATTATCAAAATAAAGGAATTCAAACTACTTTCATCTGAAGATAATAAAAACAGAAGTGGCTAAAATGAGCTTCCAGACTCTGTTATCAAAACAGGTCACTAAAACAATTGTAAACGATGCCGTCACAATATCTTAAGATACTACAATGAAAAAGAAATGTACAAAAAGAAAACATGTTTCAGATTGTGCTATCTCAAGATTATGAGATATTTCTATTGTTTTATCAACTAAATGAGATGCAAACAATCAACATCAAGTATTAAGAATCAAAACATGGCACAATAAACTACAGTTGTAACAAGCTGTCACTATCTCAAGTAAGCAACACAATAGACTATGACCATTACATACTGAGCCTGAGATGCTAAGGATTGTTTTTACAGTATCAGATCATTTCCATGACAGCAATTGGCTAGAGATGGTTAAATCTCAAAATAAAGTATCTCAATTTTAAATGGGAAACATAAAATACTAACTGTACTTGTTATTTAAAACAATACCTGAACATAATGGGATTAGGAAGTAGAATGAGAGACAAAAGTAACCTTTTAGAATTCCAAGATGAAGAGTCAGAGCTTGATAGTTGTAACTTCAAAGAACAAGGTCTGACTTATTTTGTGACAAAGTGATAATGCAATGAAACCAATAACATGACCAGCTGGACAACCTCAAATAGTAATAATACAACAAGCTTGAGATCTTGTTATCTTCAATAATCAGATAATCAAATTGTTGTTTCTGAAAATTGTGTTACTATAGCAGATCTGAATAAAGATTTTTTATTTTGTTGTGTTTTTATATAAAGAAATGGAACAGTAAAGCTTCAAAATACCGCAGCAATCAAACTGTTGTCACAAAAAAAGTGCCAGAGGTCTTGTTATATGAAGATAATAAAGTAAAAAAAAAGATAGTTTTAATTAAAAACAAACTAACAAAAGCTCTCGGTAGAGATTTTGGTTTCTCGTGGTAATGACACAGTCATCCTCAAGGCACCATTATCTCTTTATAAGACATCAAAACTTTTATTGTGACAAAAAGTATAGCAGCTTGAGATGTAACTCTTAAAATTAGGAATGAGAAATGTTGCTGTAACAATCCCTCAAGTTCATGCAGATGATGAGATAAAGAAACCGTTATGGAATAATTGTCTGTAGTTGGATAAATATATAATAAGATTTTTTTTTTATTGTAGGATATATTTTAAAATGTGTTTTTTGTTGGTCAAATGAAACAAAGAAACCATAATTGTAACAATCTGTCTGAAAAAAACATCCTAAAAAACAAATGACAGAATTATTGATAATAACTTAGATGCACCCAAATTAATGAAAAAATGCAACTGTTTTTGGTATTTACTTAACCATATTTAGTTACTTTCACATAATTTTTCATGTGAGCAGGGTAGGACATAAAACAATTGTGTTAAAGTAAATAAATATGACTAAGTAAATGCCAAAAGCGGGTACATTACTTTTTTCAGGGTGTCAAGGCTTTTACTATTTATAATGCAATAATACAAAACTGAATGCAAAAAAAGAGAGAAATGAGTGAGGATCACAATAGTTCTGACCTGTATGAAATATTTAAAACATCAACTACATCTTTTCTCAAATCTGAATCTAAAATTTAAAACAAAAATTGTTCAGAAAACAGAGTTTTTCAATATTTTGCTTGCAGCATGAATATTTTATGCTTTCATTGAAAAAAACAACAACACAAATATAATGCATAAATATGAACTCAAATTAAGCAGGAGTTAGAGGCATCTCCAACTTTGAGAGGCCATATGATGATCACAAAAAGGAAAAAGTCAGTTGAACCAGCTTATGATTAATTCAGCAGAACTTTAACTGGAGCTTGAGTACGCAGGGACAATGAGGATAAAAAGAGGAGGACAAAAAAAATAAAAAAAAGCATTGAGAGGAGGCATCAAACCACTGCTCCCTGTTTCATGCCCCAGCAGAGGAGAAAGAAACAGCTAAGTCAGAGTGGGTGTGTGTAGCCTTATATCTGTGTTGTCCCCGCCTCGTATGTGACAGCTTGCAGCCGTGATGGGACCCCATGGGAGCGGGCAGCGGATTCACTAACCTGCCGGTGTCTGAGAGGCCGACGCGCGCCTCCAATCTGGTGGTCACATGGGGTGGAGGAGGAGGTGTGTTTGTGTTGGTGATGATGGTGGGGGTGTCGATGATAATGGGAAGGGGGTTACTTAGATTATTAGGGTGCTGTAGAGGCCGATGCGCGGATCAAACTGCTGTGTGGGATGGAGCACAATGGCATTTCACGCATATTAGGGAGACAATTGGGCAAAAATGGCGCTTTGACGCCTTTGAATCACGCTGCTTGAACTTTTGTTCGCGATTTTCAAAGACTATTAAAAGTTATTTCCAACTATCAATTCCTTGCATGACTTCACCGGTTAAAAATTGGAGGCAGAATGTTTTTTTTTTTTTGTTGTTTTTTCCTGATTTAAGGGTTAAAAAAAGTGTAGAGAAATAATCGGATTTTTGAAAGAAGTTTGACCAAACTCACTTTATTGAAATAAAAAAAAAAACTTGTAAATGGACCAAAAGTGCCAAATTTAAAGGTTGAATTACCAACACATAATGACAGCTATATAAAGAAACAACAGTCTGCAACAGTCTGAAATAAAACAAAAAGTTTCAAACATATTTTTGGTTTTTCATTGATTTAATTCACTTTTTGAATTCGATATTGCAAGAACAGGTATAAATGCCTGAATAAACAAAGACACAAATAAATTCCAGTAATGAAGATGTAGCAATAGCACAAGACAGAATAACCTAAATTATATTTCAAAACCATTTTTAAAATGAGTAATTATAATTGATTTGATCTCTATGTAGGCTACTATTTTCTAAATAAGAACAAACATTTAAAGCCTTTTAAAAAACAAAAATGTTACGAAAATATCGCACACACCAAAATATTGTATTAATTCGTTTATATTACATAAAAACAAATTATATATGTTACTCATAATAATCATGATAATAATAAATCCATTTGAAGCTAATTGAAAATACGATCAATACAAATAAAAATGGGAACGATTGAATAAAAAACAACAACAACAACAAATCAACAGACAGCAGATGCTAAACTGTGAAGCACTGAAAAGAAAAATTTGAGCAAGGAGGATCCTTCTTCCTTTTTTAGGAGGTGGGAAACAGATCCTGTGAAAGAAGAAGGGAATCGAGGAGAAAAAGAGCGAGCCGCTCCTCATAATAACCCCATTATGAGTCTCATCAATGATGTAATGAAAGCAAACAGTGTGAAAATTGCCTGTAAACAGTTGGATCTGAGTCTCCTGATGAATTCACTGTCTCTTTTATCAAAGTGAGGATGAGCCAGAGAGGAGAGGACAGAGGGAGAGGTAGGAGGGGAGGAATGGGGAAGGAGGGGAGGTCCACTTCCAGTTCCCCTCAGCCAATCAAGGCTTGTCACAGGGGACTCACGTGGACGAGTCGCTCTTAAAACCTAGCCCCTGACTTTTCCTCAAGTTCAATTTTTTGGGATTCCCTCCCACCCCAGCCGCATCAAGTCGCTTTTACTTTTCCAGTTGTCACTATTTAACCCAGTTTATCTCTCCCTTTTCTTTCGTTTTCTTTTTTTTAACTCTGCGACGCGCTTCCTCTTCTGGCTCTTTCTCACTTTAACAACAGCTCTGGACTCTTCTCTCACTCAACTTAAGCATTTTAAATCGCCTTTTAGCTGCTTTGCTTCAAAGGAATGCCACCGGTTTCCCAGAAGATTCTCCGGTAGGGGAGCTGAGAATCCTGCGCCGGTCTCTGTCCATGGTGCTGAAGCGCACTAAGCAGAAGACTCCCGCTGCTGCTGGAAGAATTTCCTCCTCATCAGGAAGCGGCTCATCGCCCTGCATAGACTTTTTTCTTTTTTTCTTCTTTTTTTTTGTGTGTTTATTTAAAATCGAATCGCTTGTTGTACCAGCCGCGTTCTCACAAACAAGAAAATCGGATAAACGGACGATTTCTCTTTTAATTTCAGCTGGAACTATTTCCCTTTAAAGAGCCAATAGGGAAACTGGAAGTAAAGCGGATGAAAATAAGCAACAACGGTGCGTTTCCAGGATCGACGTCCAAGATAAATCATCTTTCTTAGAATAAAATTGACACGTACTACCAAATGGTCATTTAAAGAAAAAAGAATTAAGGCCTCATCGGAACAATGGAGGCGTCCGCCAATGGGTCTAGTTTCGGCATCGACTCACTGCTGTCACACCGGCCCGGGAGCCCGTTGTCTAAGGGGGACGGCCTGCTTCCTGGGGAGTGCCGCTCGCCCCTGGAGTTCAGCCCCAGGTCGGACGTGGAGAGCGGCTGCTCGTCTCCTCCGTCGCCCCGGAGAGAGTGTGTAGAGGAGGCTGCCCAGAGACAAGTGCACGGCGCGGGACTGCCGCCGCACCTCCAGCACGCACAGATCTCCGCGGGCGCGCAGCAGCGAACCGTGACCTCCTCTTTCCTCATCAGGGACATCCTGGCGGACTGCAAACCGCTGGCCGCCTGCGCGCCCTACTCCAGCAACGGACAGCCGACGCAAGAGGCCGGCAGGCTGGCCTCCAAGATAGCGGATGACTTCATCGAAAAGATCCACAGCAACTCATCGTCGGACAGCGAATATAAAGGTAAAAACTCCAATTTATTGTTAAAGTATACGTAACTATTTTACAATTATTTATTTTTGAATTATTTCGATTTTCTTTCATCTTTGCAAATATATTTTTACTTTTTAAAGTTGACCTATAGGTTGGAAACTTTATTTTAGTGAAATGCAAAGAGGATCCTGCAACAAAGAAAACTAAAAAATGCACTAAATCAATTTAAAATCTAAAACGACTTTTTATATTTAATTAATTTAATAAAAAGAAAAACGCAAACTGCTACTTTTTAATTCAGGGTTTATAATTTTCTATTTGTATAATATTTATATATCATTCATCACTTATATTTAAAGTGTAGGTATTTATACATTTATTGTTGGGTGGTCTTGACACAGTCTCTAACTTATTTTTTATCTGGTCTTTGAACTCATCATCCTTGAACTCATTAAATTTCCAATCAGGTCTCTTTTCATGTGGCCGCTTCAAATTACATCGGAATATCCTGTTCTGATGACGAGGAAGAAGAAAACTAGCAGGGAACGGTAGAGATGACAGATAAATCCCATCAAGGCTCTCTGTTTCCAATCATGTCAGCAATAACACACATGTCACCTCCACTGACAGTTTATTAAAGCTATGGCTGAAGAAATTAGTCAATGTACTAAAGAATCACCATGTCATTAATGACAACATTTTAATTATATATAAACAATTCGTTATAATTACATGTTAGTTTGTGATATTTATCCGGTGGTATAATTTATTCCCAAAATTGAGGAATTATTATTTTTATTTATTTCCACATCTTCATCCGATTTGCTAATTATTAACCGATTTATTGGATTACTGATTGATAAAGGCAACAACGCGCACCTTTACTTTGATATCGCCGCCCGGATTGTCTCGCGGATTTGATCCAATTTGTCCAATTTTGGCGCTCTAATCAGATGTGTGAGTGAGCGCGGCTCATGATTTCCTTCCCTTCTCTGTGAAGTTGTGCCGGCCGCGCGTGAAAGGCTGCAGTCCCATCCCCTCGTGGCTCAATTAGGGGGATTATTATGGCGTTGCTTCCTGTGATGACTCCACTATTGAAGATCTCTCGCCGCGCTCGCTTCTGCTCGGTTTTCTCTCCCTTAGAATGGATTACAAGTAATCATGTATAGGATTTCTATGCACTGACACCACTCCACCAAGAACAAAGACTGGCGGCTCAGCGTGGGGGGAAATCAGATTTGAAATATGCATATTGGAAGAGTTTTTCATAACAATTTAAGGCCAAATCAAACAGCCCGACGGTCTGTAAAGATGATTTGCGCCTTTGAAACTACGAAATTAAATTTATGAATATTTACATTTTTGGGAAAATGTTAGTCGTTGTCACTTTGGTAGCCTATACCTAAATACAGGCGTTTTTTATATTATTATAAGAATAATATAAGTAATTTTAGCAACAAAAATAAAATAAAATAAAAAATTTAGGCAGGGGTTGCTTCTTAAGTGCACTGATTTCAATCAAAAAGAAATATATGTTTTATATACCAACAATTCTAAACACAAATTAATTTAAAGAGCGGTTATAATAAAGAGAGAACAAAATCTAGAAAAGCGCAAAAGTACCTAAAAGCTAGAAATACATGATCAAATTACACCAATACTCACATCCAATCAGAACAAATAATATATTTAAATATTAATATATTTTAAATTTCCCTGAGGCTTATTTACATCCGGGCATATGCTACGACTTTATCTTCAATGTGTAAATTCCTGGCAAAAATTAAATATTCTTAATTGGATAGAATTTTTATCTTTTTTTTTTTTTTAATAATTTTTATTGTTTAATAAATTCAAAATATCTCAGCTCTTAAGTGGTAAATTTGACCCTCCAATTGTCTTTCCTTCCTTGTTGTTTTTCCGAACAGTAAAAGAGGAGGGGGACAGGGAGATCTCCAGTAGCAGGGACAGTCCCCAGGTCCGGCTGAAGAAGCCCAGGAAGGCCCGCACGGCCTTCACCGACCATCAGCTGGCGCAGCTGGAGCGCAGCTTCGAGCGCCAGAAGTACCTGAGTGTCCAGGACCGAATGGAGCTGGCAGCGTCCCTCAACCTCACCGACACGCAGGTCAAGACCTGGTACCAGAACCGGAGGTGAGGATCCCACCCTCGGTGGTGCTGACTGGTTTTACACTGGGGCAGTTGGGGGGAGGATCAGAAAAGAGAAGGGGGGATAAGCTGGTTTCTCACCCATAAACGAGGAGGTTTTGGTTTTTTTCTTTGAGCTTCAGCCAGGAGGGAAAAGTTAATTTTCATAGCTGAGTCACATTGCCAGAGCTGATTTATCTGTTTTTTATTTCCATTTAAATCAGAACAAAAACATGATATTTTCCTTCTTCTTTCTTTTTTTTCTGCGTCTAATTTGTATTCCACCAGTTACAAGTTATCAAATATAGCTTTTATAATAATATCAGTATAAATTGTTAGAACCTGTTATACAAATTCTTCCAACTGAAACTGAATTTCAGTCTTTGACTTAGTGCACTGCCGCAAAGGGATTTTTTTTTTGTTTTTTTAAGTTCTGGGTTCTCAAATGAAGGAATGACAGAATATTTGACTCGTTTTCTGAGGTATTATTTATTTTTTATGAACCACTTCATGCTGCTTGGCTCTAATCTTGGTCCAATAACAAACCACAGACACTCTAAGGGTTAAATAATTTTCTACATTGAAAAATATTTTTTTTATGCATTTGTGTGTTACTGAATTTGCCCTAAAGGGTAACATAAATCAGTTTTAGAATAAAAGAGGAATATATTTTATCGTCCACATTGGGGATTTTCGGGGATTTCAGGTGAATTTCAGGAAATTGAAAGCATGTAGATACACACAGGTATAGGAAATATGAAAATAAAATTAGAAGTAAGGGGAAATCTAAAGTATGATAAAATGCCAGTTTAATGAATTTTCACCCCGATTTAGACATAAATACCAAACTAATTTGATATTATTGGTCCAAAATCTGGAAGAACTGAGTTAAAGAATATAACAAGATAAAAAAAAAAAATAACTTTGTCATGTTACAGCATGAAGTTAACAGTTGAGGCAAGTCAACTGATTAAAAAGTAAAACCAAACTGTTCCCTATATGCTTTGCACAGTTTGAAACCATTTTCTTAATACCCATTCGAGTAACATTTAAGACATATTTCTATTCAAAGTTATTCCCATAGAAGAAGGCTTTTATGACCTCCCACTCAGCTATAGTGCCCATTAAGGGAAAAACATACAGAGCAAACATATTTTATACAGTCTCAAATTAATTTCAATAGAAAACATTATAATTCAATATTTCTTGTCTGGAATAATTTACAAGAATAAAAGCATATTCTAGTAATGAAATCATATACCTATAATTTTATGTTTTATTTCACTTTTGAAAAGAAAAGTAAAATAGAAAGAATAACAGCAAGGAGGTTGACTACACCAATGATTACTTTTCTGTTTTTATCAAGATCTTGATCATCTATTGATGACCCAATCACAAGCAGAGACTGTCTGCTGATTAAACAAGGTTATTTGTTTATAATTCAACTATGTGGATGCCCTTATTTGGTCACCCAATCTTTTTTTCCTTTTTAGACAAAAAAACGTAGATGTTTCTTCACCATTGAATATAAATTCTACATCGTTTTGACAGATTCCTTGATTTGATGTTTTTAAATTTAGGTTTTGGCTGAGGAATAACTAACCAGAGAAAAGGCTAGTTAGAATATTTATTTTTAATTATTCTTTATTTCAGATTAAAACTATGGGTCCAAGAACTTTTACAGTCCCATTATTTTATACAGTTTTTTAATCTTTGCATGTTAGCCATACGTGTTAGTTAGGCGGAGAGACAGGGTTCTTTATTTATCTCACACACACAAAAAAAAGATAATACAACAACAAAAATAGATTATTTTTTATCTTATCTATTCTGTCCAGATTAGGCCTAAAAACCCATTGAATGTCAGGTCCTTCACCTGTGGCAAATCTTTAAAGCTTTTGAGACATCAGTAGTTTGACAACATTTCCAGAATGTATGGAGCTCATAATTTGAGACTGGTTGAAAAATGGGCCCCAAGTGGGAATTTCATTGGGTTACATAAAACCCTCATGTTAATTAATGGTATATCCTATCAGGTCAACGCTTGGCAATATATATATATATATGTATGGGTTCTAGATGCATTATAGATACAAGAGGGAGCCGTCCTACATAGGGCCCCCATTGAAAGCTGGTAGATAGAAGCCAAGTGTGAGGCTCACATTAGGCCCACTATGCTCATACACCCTGAAAAACCCAACTTATGCTCACATATGCAATAACCCTAACCCTTTTGCTATCCATAACATTTCCAAGTTCTTGGGACCAAAGCTAAGTTCCCTTTTTAAATATGTTTTCAACAATGTTTGGCTTGGGTGGGGGGTATAACTGGTAAATAGCCTACAGCCGTAAGCCTGAATTTGGAAGATTTGATTTCACTTCTTTTTCAAATCATTTTCCATATTTTTAACCAATTTAAGTTCCTCTGCTTTAAAGGCAGTTTTATAGCAAGAGATAAAAAACTTAATTAAATGATTAAATCCCATCATCAAGTTTTCAGACTCCCCTATAGACATTTCCATGGAGTTCCAACATTTACCAATGGGACCAATGTAACAGGTGAATATTATGGTTCAGATGTGATTGCCCTCATCTTTGTTTTTGGCCCCATATTAGCAGTCTACACAGGCTTGCTGTATAGACTCATCTGGGTAATTTTGGGGACGCATATTTCTTGATCTGTTGTCCAATTTGAACAGCTTTCTTATACCCATATGAGATCCATCTAAAACCTACATGAATGCCCAACTCAATCTATTCAAGCCAAGCGAGTCACCAACACAAAGCCAACTGTGAGTCCAGGGTCACTTAGTGCCCATCCAGTCTGAGCAGCACCCATATGGGGTCTGAATTCACTCATATTAGCGGTACGGTGATGCTGTTGGCTGGGCTTTATTATCCATGGATTTTTGATAATGGCCATTTTAGTTTGGGCAGAAGTTGTCTCCATTTGATCCAGATATGGTTTCTAGATAATGTGACTTTATTCTGCCCAGATTAAGTTTCACCATCCTTTGATGTTCGGCCTCTTTTGTCTCTTTTTCTAAGAAATTATCAGCCGGATTTTGATATCAACAGAAGTCTGAAGTAAAAGTATTTTCCTCTTTCACTTTCAGTCACAGTTGGACTCTTTTTCGAGAGTTCTGTAAATACAATTTTGCATAATTAGAGGAATTATAACCTACTAGAGGCCTAATTCATCTATTGTTTTTATTCATGGTTTTAACTTTTGAATTTTCAGAAAAACCACAAAGCAGAAATGGTTTACATTTTTTTTCTTTTTTTTTGGGAGGATTACCCTAAATGTTACACTTAAACATTTAGGATTACCCTAAATGTGACCCTCATCTTATTGGTCACATTTATGATTGTATTTATTAATGTCCATTACAGATTTAGGTTAGATTAACCAGGGTGCGCCTGTTTATTTTTTATTTATCTAACTCTCCTGAAGCTAAATGACATAAATAAATATAAAAACACAATTTGAGTCGGAGTTGCTCATGAATAATACATCGTTGCATGTGTGCATATTAATAATTCAAACAAACTACTATATCTACTCAATTATCTTTAGTATGAATTATTCACCTGCGCGGATTGCACGCTGGCAATCTGAAAGAGGTGTTTGGGTGTGAACACAAGTGGAAGGCTGGAGATTTGGGTGATTTTAAAACCAGAGCGGAGGGAAGGGGGTGAGGAAAACATTTCGTGTTTCTAATTGGATCCCAGGTTAACAGATGGGAGATATTTTGGAGTGTCAAACACAATCGCTGTCGGCTGCAGGAAGACTAAAAAGGGGCTGTTTTATTTCTCTCCAGGACAAAGTGGAAGCGGCAGACTGCGGTCGGTCTGGAGCTGCTGGCGGAAGCTGGGAACTACTCCGCCCTGCAGAGAATGTTTCCGTCCCCGTATTTCTACCCGCAAAGCCTGGTGTCCAACCTGGACCCTGGGGCGGCCTTGTACCTGTACAGGGGGCCCTCGGCGCCCCCGCCGGCCCTACAGAGACCTCTGGTTCCGCGGATCCTGCTGCACGGCCTGCAGGGGGGTGGTGAGCCCCCTCCACCCCCACCGCCTCCTCTGCCCCCCATGTCCGGAGTGCTTCCCCGGCCCGCTCAGCAGCGGTGAGCTGGGCCCCCTGCTGACTTTCCTCTTTTCTTTTCAACACTTTGGACCCGTTAGAATAAGCAGGACAAATAAAGAGAAAAAGATCAAAGGACGAGAAACAGTTGGGCCTTTGTGGGAAAAAACAGGACGGAACTGATCCGAAAAGACTAAAAAAAGAAAGATTTTTCTGTCTGTTTTTTTTATTATTATTTTTATTTATAATTTATTTATTATTCAGGATGCAGTAAAGTTAAGTATTTATTTACACCCAGTTTCAGTATTCGGATTCCGGCACTTCGACTTCCAGCCAACTATTATTATTATTATTATTATTATTATTATTATTATTATTATTATTATTATTATTATTATTATTATTATTATTTGCAGGTAATATATGGATAAATGAGCAAACTTTCGCTTATAAATAAAAAGTAGTCGTTACATCCAAAGGAATATTTTTGTTTTTCATTCATAAGTCCTTTATGTGTAAATAAGAAATAAGAAGACTTTTGTTTGTTCGATCGTTTACTAGTGTCTCCACTTTAAACCAAACCGGTGTGATAACACATATATGGGGACAAAGGATGGACTGGATGTCGAGATCCACAAACCTTGGTTGTTGCTGAATTAATTAAGTCAAATTATTTATAGTTAAGACTGCGGTCTTACCCCCTACAGATCTTAAAGCATCGCCTTGGTGAGAGCTCGTTTTGTACCTTTATCGATAATCGATTAATCAGACTTGAGGCTGGCGCTCAGGTAGGGCGCTGCCAGATGATTTGTTGACGTTGTGAATCATTTCTGTTATTTCATATGAAGCTGTGATAATAACTCCGTACTGTTCAGACTCTCCTTTATATTGGTGAACATGTATGTTGCAGATATCAACCTTGTGGAGTGATTTTGGTATAATTACATTTTTCAATTTCATTTTTTTTTCTTCTTCTTTTTTTTTTTAAGTTAATTTAGGCTCTGGAAAGAAGTTCCCTCCCAAAAAGTGGTGAAGTTTATTTTTTATCTTTGGATGAAGTTCACAGCAAAGGCTGGAGTGATTAAAAAAATAATAAAATAAAACCAGAAAAAGAGTCGGGGGGGGGTATTTGATGTAAAAGAGAATAACTTTTATAAATGTGGAAATAAAAAATGTCTTTCATTTAATGGCGCAAAACGCTGTGGAGTTTTGTGGGGAAGAAAACTGTGTGGAATCAACATGTTCCTTTTTTTCAGGGATCAGATCTGAGAAAAAATATACATATATAGTTTGTGTGTGTGTGTGTATGTGTGTGTGTGTGTGTGTGTGTGTGTGGATATATATTAAGTTCTACTATAGCTCATTGTGAGCTCAAAATTCGGATGTAAGTGATGTAAAAAAAAAAAAGAAGTTAATTTTTAATGTGATTCACCCCCAATACTACAAATGTGCGAAAAAAGTGCAATCAAATGTCCCAGAATATGGAGTCCAAATTGTTCCCACTTTCCCAAACAGCAGCGACTCCGACCCTTTTTCCATGAACAATGCAGGAAGCCGCATGAAATATTAATGTCATTCGTCGCAATTGTTTAAGTGCCTCTAAATGATCCCCATTTTGGAAAATTGATTGCTTCCATCCATGCAGTTCTTCCTTGAGAGGGTGCTAGATGCGCGCTCCAGTGCCAAACGGCTCCAACAGCTGGTGACCGGGCAGGAGCTGACTACAGACCGGGGATCAGAGCGAGGACAGCTGGTCAGCGGCGCCTCCTCCACCCCCCTCCCGCCTCCGCCTCCTCTGTCCTCCAAGTCTGCGCGCACCCATATGATTCCTCCGCGGCGCGTCAGGGGTTAAAGGAGTTCAGGCTGAGGGACAAGGCTTGGCGTACAGGATGTTAACGATGAGACAAAAGACTTTAATAGGTTTTAATTGAAAGTCGATAATGGGTTTGATAGCCAGCTCCCCCTGCTGTCAGCCGCGCATGGCACCTGTTATCTGGGAGCCCCTCTCCTCCTCTTGGTATCTGATCGGGCCGTGAAACATCAGACTGACGGGCTGAGAACTTGCGCTTTTATCAGGCGGAAAATTGCATTAAAAACACAGCTAACTGCGCCAGACACTGACACTTGGATAGTGTGACTGGTTCATGCATGCATGAAGTTTGGTGCTTTCAATGAAAAAGTTGCCATGGTGAAAACAGCATGTGGACATAAAAATGACCCAAAGAACACAACTGAGAACATGCAAACATGCATATAGCTAATGCCTTTTTCTTTAAGCCGCAGTTAAATCAATAGTGACCAACGGTCTCAACCAAAGGTCTACTATAGGATCAGTGACTGCTGCAAACTGCAGAACTAAACACACTATAGTCATGGCATATAACAATATATAAAGTAGAAAAAATGAAAATATTAAAAAGAAAATGGATTGAGAAATTATAGTTGAACTAAAATACAATACTATAACAAAGTAATGTCTTTGAAATAGGATTTTATTTACATTAGTATATATATTTTTCTTCCTTCTTCGCCTTTAGTGTCCATTATGATCACTAGTGAGTTTAACGTTTGCTGAAGGTTTTTTTTTTTTGCTTTGTTTAGACAACAGAGGATTTTTGTTGGTTTGTTTGTTTTTCTTTACTTTTCTTTCTTTATTACCTTTCTTAACCAAATCAATAAAAAAAATCAATCGGGGGCCATTTAGCTATATTTTGATTAAATGTTATTTTATATAAAATCGTATTTGTATGCTATTCATTTTGCTTAATTTTATTGCATAAACTAAAGGCGGTCATACTGTGTGGATTTTAGGTTTAGTTAGTTTTTTGGTTTAAGAAAAATCAAACAACCACCGAATGAAAAACAAAGTCAAATATTTTCTAGCACATTTTTAAACGATACATTTGTTTATATATTTTTTTTTTGGCCTTTTCTTTTTTTTTTTCTCCTTTTTATGTGCCTGTGGAACGCTTTTGTCAGTATTGATAATTTAATTGCCATGACAGATAAAGGCAATTTGGAAATTTCGCAACTCATTTGATTACTGTTACTTGCTTCTTTACTTTATTCTTAAACTGAAAACAAGATGCCTGATGCCTGACCTGGAGCTGCCAGGATACCTGAAGCATCAAAACAGCACCTGCTGTATGTGAGGATAAAACAAGGACCCAGCAGCGTTCAAAAAAAAAAAAAAAAAAAGAAGAATTCACTTGATGGTGAGATCGGATAAAGAGTAGGAGGGGGAAATACCTCCCAACTTGCCAAAAGATCATTATATTCCCATCATGTGGATCCGTGACCGATTCAGATAACGACTGCGCATTTTCTTTTAATACTTGCAAAGTGCGCAGCTGATTATCGCAGGAATTGGGGCCCAGTGCGTCCTGCTTGATGACTCGGAGATTTTCCTTTTATTTCCATGTGAAAGGGGGTGCTGGTAAATCCCCCGGCTCTCAGCGCGGATTGTCCCCGGCTCAGGGTTAATGAAGTGCGGATGGAGTGTGGTTAAGATCCCGACAGACAAAAAAAAAAAAAAAAGATTTATACTCTGAGGATCAGTGACTCCTCCTAAAAAAAAAAAAAAAAAAAGATTTATACTCTGAGGATCAGTGACTCCTCCTAATCCAATGGACCTCTAATGATAATAATAATAATTCAAAGGAGAAACAAAAACAAGAACAAAACCCTTTTGATGAAATTAAGAGCGAATCAACGCCTGATTTAGATTGTTTCTGTTTTTATTTTTTATTTCAGTGTACCAGTGAGGAGGATCTGCATTAGATAATTATCCTTGTTGCATCATGTTTTTAAAAAGATCTACAAGGGAAGATAAAAAATACATCAATTAAAATGTTCCACAATAACATGGCCTATTTTATTTTTTTAGCCACAAATGAAAAAGACATAAACTTACAGATTGGTGCACAAAATGTGCTTTAATGCTGTTTTTTTTTTATATCTGCTCTTAGTTGGATAGGAACAACATCTATGCACACATACCCACTGCTTTGCTCTATTTAGGTCATTTGGACAAAGGTTAAAAAACAAATTCATTTATTGGGGAAAGATTTGCACAAAATATTTCACTTTAACTCAAAAATATTAAAGCTACCTGTTATTGTTGGATTTCCCTTTTAGCATCACTGTGAAATTTATTGGCAGCTTTAAGCAAATCATTGTTAGTTTCTGATGCTTTACAGATTAGAAGAAAACCAAATGTATGACAATGCATCCATATTTGTTGGGGAAAAAAGCAGAAAAAGATAGAATCAGTGAATTTGATGATCAAGTTGTGTGGTAGGATGAATTAGGGAGAGCACTGGGGGAATATGTTTGAAGGGGAAGGAAAAGGAGATCTAGTTCTTGCCTGGAGGTACGAGAGGAGGCCGTGAGCAGGAATGAAAGCCTGGTGGAGTGTAGGGGATATAACCCCACTAATCATTTCCCACAATATGACGGAGGAAAGAGGAGAAGAAAACATACAAACTTGGGTCAGGGGCGTCAGGATTGACATCCTGATCTCAGCAAATAATGAAAGCTTTCCTCTCGGATCACAGGGGGAGTTAGGGAGGAATACTGGAGAGGATAGGAAGGGTTGGAAAGGGAAAATAGAAAGAGGGAGGAGGTTTCTGCCTCACAGCCACACACACAGCCTAATGCATACTAGATTGTCCTATGTTACCAAAAAAACCAAACAAAAAATAACAATAAAACTGTTGTGGCTAGTTGACTTTTAGCTGTTTTTTTTAAATCTACCTTTTAATAATAATTAAGACCCTAAGGTCAGTTGTAACCAGATATATAAATAACAGGTTACTTACCTTACAGCTTACTGACATTGAATTTGGATCAACTGTTCCAGTGTTGGGTCAGTTAGGATTGGCTAAATACCAAACATAAGTAAGGTGATCTTTAAAAATGGTCATTAATTAGCATAATTGTCTTTAGTATTTGCAAGGAAATGTCTTCTTAATTGTATTGCTTTGGTCAAGTGATCCATGATTCTTTACAAAAGCTTCTCAAAACAGTTATCTGTATTTATGGCCGCTTCTTCCTGCGGGAATAGGTGGAATTGATGCAGACTTGCAAACATTTTCAAGTTTCTATGTGATTAACACATATTAGGAAGTCCAATTTATCCTCTAGTAAAAAGGCTCTGATAAAGTTTGGTTTGATATTTCAGAATATTTCTCATAAAAACAGCCTTGCAATGTGCCTCACGATTGGCACAGTCTTCTCAGGTTTAAAAGTTTCCATATTTTCTCTTTATCATTAAGGCTTAGCACTTATGTTTTACTTTCAGCAAACGAGCAAATTCTCCAAAAAGTTGTCCCTGAGTAAATTTATAAACTGTAGCCTGTCTTTGTTTTCCCCTTTAACGGTTATGATGTATTCCTCCCCCAGGGCTTTTATTTTAAGTTACATTATGAGATGATTTGCTTTTGTTTGGGTGACTGATGCATTTCCCACCAAATGTGTTCCTGTCTGAGGCACATAACCATCATGAGTGGACATTTCAGTGGGGTTTATACTGTGTTGATGGTTTTGCTATGTGGCTCCTTCAGGTATTTGGAAACTATAAAAATAAACCATGTGGAGACCCATGATTGGTTCCCCTTCCATTTCTTATGATTTTATTGGCACAAAATTAAGCCACATGTTTTAAGCCTTTGCCTTATAATACAACCAAATGTGTTTCTGTTTAATCTGAAGATTATTATCTACCAAATGTTTTCAATTAAGTATGCTTGTCAACATTATTTGACATTATTTGCTTACTTGGTGTAAGCAAACGTTAAAATTTAGAAGATTTCTAAAGAGATTATCGTTATTGTTTTATTGTGACACGTAGGACAACGTAATAATTTGGTAACTCTAACTTACCTCAAACATTAAACATTTAATCTTATTTGATGTCAGACAGAGAGGACAAAATGTTAATCTCATGTTAATCTGGTTTTAACTGTTTTTCCAATCAAAATATTGTTCAGAGTGACCACTGCACAGCTCCTCCACGCAGCTGTCATAAGTTGGTTATGTAGTTCACTGACCTTTGACACCTCTTCTCTCAAGTCTCTCAACCCCATTTTCAGTCAAATGACTTCCATACAAAGGCCTCTAGAGCCAAAAGATGCATAATTTGACATTTTAATAGAATTTAGTTTTTTTGTTTAAACAAAAACCTTAATAATTATTATTATATTTATCAACTAAGTTGTTTAAAGAAAAACATATTTGTATTTATGTGGGGTTTTCTCTTTTTTCTACATTGTCTTATAGATATCATGTTAATTCCATTTGTAATGGGATAAATACATCTTTGTAAATTACATATTAACATAACACTTGTGGTATCCATCAATAAGCTTCTAGACTTTCCAAATCAACAACTCTTAGATCTTCACTGAGTTCCTTCACTGCTTCTTTTTTAGTGTAAACTTAAACAATCATAGTCATTAATAATCCTTTTGATTCTAAAATAAGTTCGACCCAGTAGACTCCTCTGGTCCTTCATTGATGTGTTAAAATCAGTGAGATTATTCTTCTAGTTTACAGCCACTGATATTTTATTCTTTTCCAAGAATTTTTAACCAACCTCCAATATCTTATAGTTCTGCTATAGAATCCCTCCAAACCATACCCCAATATGAAACTAATATACCCAACATTCTTTTATTTTGTCTTAAATTTAAACCAAATTATTTAATATTCCATAAAAAATGGCTTAATAAGTCAAACTAATCCTAAAAGTATGTTGTTTGATGTTGGCATGTGTATGGCTTACTGCTGTAATGTTGATTGGAGTTCAGACGTGACCTAATTTGATAACAGTGTGAAAGAAAATTAAAATATGATTGACTGATAATAGGTGAAAAAAAAAACAGAGAACCTTGTTTCTGTTCAAAGGGGTTCATGTAAACAGTGCTGATGATGTGCCGTGAAAACACGCAGATAATCAATAGCAACCAGCGGCCACCAGCACCTCTTTGATTTTCTCTCAACATGAATCGCTTCTTCTTTTCCCCGGGAGTGCTGAAGGCTGTGCGGCTCCGCAGCAGGGGGCCCGGTGTTAGACATATTACTATCGGATGACACAGATTACTCAATCAATATCTTGTTGTGTTTTTGAAAGCTGTGCCCCATTTCCCAGTGCTCTCTCAGGAGCCACTCTGGACAGACGACATGGTGGAAAAAGATAGAAAGAGGAAACAGCCTGGGGCTCTGACACCCACCGGCCAACTAGCCTTACAAATGCCTGTGGGAGCAGACAGCTACCTCAGTCAAACGCTAAATCTAACAATAATCTGACTGTCTGATGGGAAGGAAAAGCAAAAACACGACACAAAAAAGTTATTTTTATTCCTATAATAAAGCATATCAGATGTATAAGGCTGATAAGTTAACCATGAAAAAAGTTACAAATTAGCTTCAGTCTCTGAAATTTTAGAGGTTTCTAATGTTGGTGCTGTGTTTGGACCTGCAGCACCAAAGCTTTGGTCAAAATAATGCAGTATGGTGTCTCTGGCTTGTTTTCTAGGAATTCTTGCAGAGTTTCTGAAATAAGTGACTCTACCAGGAACATTTGTAAACCTTTAACCAAAAAATAGAATATATTTAAAAAGCCTTTGTTTGAATATGCCCCTCTGCAATTGGCTGCTAGACTTCAGTCAGTATGGGTCGGACAGAACACCTCTAATGTCATCACCATAAGCTGAGCCCCCTGCTGTTCACCCTGATGACACACGACTGCGTCCCCAGGTTCACCACCAATCACATCGTGAAATTTGTAGACGACACAACGGTGGTGGGCCTCATAAGAGATGACAATGACCTGGACTACAGAGAGGAGGTGGGGCAGCTGGTGGACTGGTGATAACAGCCTAATGTGGAGAAGAGGAGATCATCGTCGACTTCAGGAAAAACTGGCCTAACCATGCTCCACTGCTCATCAACGGCTCAGCTGTTCAACTGGTCAGCAGCACCAAATTCCTCGGGTTGCACATCACAGACAATCTCACCTGGACTGTAAACACCACCTTACTGGTCAAAAGGGCACAAAAGCGCATGGACTTCCTGCGGTGGATAAAGAGAGCCCACCTGTCCCCACCCATCCTCACCACCTTCTACAGAAGCACCATAGAGAGCGTTCTGACCAGCTGTCTCACTGTGTGGTGTGGAGGCTGCAGCGCCTCAGACTGGAAGAAGGTGAGAAGAGTAGTAAGAACAGCTGAGAAGATCAGCAGGGCTCCTCTTCCCTCCTTAAAAGACAGTTCATCCAAGTGCTGTGTGTCCCGAGCCCCCCATAACATCATCAACGACCCCTCACACCCCACCATGGACTGTTCTCCCTGTTGCCTTCTTGGAAGAAGATCCGATGTAGGTCCAGCAGATTCTGAAACAGTGTTTTCCCCTCTGCCATCAGACACTTGAAATGTTGAAAAAAACTCCAAATTATGTCACAAACTCTGCATTACACTTATAACACCAAACCAAAAATACATGCATATTTGCACCATATATGTATACTAATGCTCTAAACTTCCATATCAATGTGTTTTTTGCACCATGTTTTTTTTTCTTCCACACAGTTTGCATTTGATCACTGCTGCACTTTATGAAATGGAAATGTTCATTTACTTTCTAAAAGCTGTGCTAAATGAAATTTCATTTTGTATACACTCTGTGTATACAAAATTGCAATAAAGGTTGTCTAAGTTGAAGTAGAATTAAACTTGTAGCCAATTGATTCATGTACAAATTTTATTTGTTTCCTATTAATTCAAGCATATTATCTTTTTGTAATAGGGTCACACAGGTCTAGTGGATGTAGATGTGTTTATTTTGTTTAGTAGAAGGCAAGTATTGCTTCTTTACCTTGTAAATGTTGCTGCCTGGTGTCATGAGACATCAAGATGGATCATCTAAAAACTCCAATTCAGTAATCAGGCTACTTATTAAAGTTTTTTTGTGATAATAGAGGTGCCACTTTTTCATTAGTTATAAAGAGCATTAGAAATGCTCTTGAATAAAGTCCGTGTACAAAGGTATGTTTCATCAGTCAAGCAGAGTATAATACACTGAGGCTATTAGTAACCAAAAATACCAATGATAAGATCAGCATTTAAATATTTTGAAATCATATATTTGCTTATAAAAAAAGAAATAAGGAAATAGACATAACTCTAACTTAACTTTAGAACTACATGACATAGCTCTTTCAGTATATTCTTGCCTGTGTTAAACCTCAACATATTCTTATATGTTCATCTGTAATTTGATATACAATATTTGGATAAATTGTAAGTACTAATAAGCAGAGATGGCAAAAGTACTCACTTTCCATACTTGAGTAAAAGTACAGATACTTGTGT
>NW_015150485.1:328340-363387 GCF_000732505.1 Cyprinodon variegatus | reverse complement strand
TTGAATTTGGTATTGATGACGTGAAAAATAATAACGGTAACTCCATTGAAATGATCAAAACTAAAGTAACGAGCCAATTTTTTAAAATGTAAGGAGTAGAAAGTACAGATATTTGTGTAAAAATGTAAGGAGTAGAAGTAAAAAGTCACCATAAAAATAAGTAGTAAAGTAAAGGAAAAATATCAGAAAAATCTACTTGAGTACAGTAACGAAGTATTTGTACTTTGTTACTTCCCATCTCTGCTAATAGGGAAAATCATCTTTAAGTTGTAATGTACGCATTGTTTGTTACCATTAGCAGGCATATCTCTACAGCTAATTGTTGGGATTTTTTAAGTTTGTAAAATGTAGAAACATATTAGCATTAGGGTTGCAACTAATGATTATTTTTCAAATTGATTACCCTGTCATTTATTTTTTGAGATTTATCGATTATTAATTGGATTTCCAAAGGTTGTTAAAGAAGATTTTTTTACTTTTCCAATTGAGGAGTTCTGAATGAAGCATATTGATGGAAGAAAATATATATTTTTTAAATCTTAAATGCAAAATGTTAATATATTACAATTTTGATCTAATTGCTGCTCTAAGTGAGTAAGCTCTAAGTCAGGCATATTTCACAGTCTCTATACTCAAGTTAAAGGATTAATCTATTACTAAATTAGTTGACGATTATTTCAATAATTGATTAATTCCAATCAATGTGATTCATTGTTTCAGCCCTTATTAGCATTAATTTATTTCTACTTTCAGAAGATAACTGAGTTTAGTGGCATGGCTGTGAATAGAGTGAAAACAAGGAGTTTGGTAGAAAATAGCAACATGTGAGGAAAAAGTTGTGGTATGAAGTTGGAGAAAACTGTACTCATAAACTTTGGTTCTATACTTTGATAATTCTGACAGACACTCTATTAGCTTTTTTGGCCTCAAGCTTAATTGTCCAGGTATGCATTGTCCATGTGTTAGTTTGTCATTGTGTGCCGTGGTCAAATTTAAACCATGTTGAACTTTAACCGTGGCATGCATGTGGGTTGTTAGGGCAGTGCGCTGCGCTTGCGCTGTACTCGCTGCTGCGATAAGCCACTTTTTTTCGTAGAGCAAGCCATTAAAAATAATACATTTCAGAGTGCAGAGGTGCTCGCATTGTGTCTTCTCTGAAAGGCTTATTAGTCTCCAGTATATAAAACTAGAAAGTAAATCAATGAACATTTCTAATGAAGCAAACTGAGTTCTCTAACTTTTGCCTTAAAGATGTGATGACTCTACTATTTATTAGTGACCCTTGTATTCTGCTTGTTGATAGGTGCATGATGGAGTCTCAATTAGAAGGAGCAGACTGCTTCTTGGACACCTCGGCAGATCCTCGGGGTCACCGTTCGAGGCCACAGGGAGGCCTCTCACCTCATAAACATAAAGGGAGGAGAGGTCATCAATAAGTGATGAGCAGTGGTATACATGTATTTTTAACGCTGCTCCTGTGTGATGTCTGGCAGCTCTCTCACACCGTCTCCTCATGGAGGCCAGAGAGCAGAGCAGGACCACAGATTTCTGAATCAATTCTTCCCCTTTTCTTCTATGTGTTTTTGTCAAGAACGTGCAGGAAGAGGACAGGAAGGCCGGGGGTAATTCATTCAAGTCCAAAAATCTGCTTTGGTTATTAGAGCACTGACTGTTGGAAAATATTTAGATCAATGAAATAATCACAATTAGACTCATTCATTAACATTTCTTTTTTGTAGAGGAACAATAAACAAAAAACACCAAATCCAACTTTAGAAGTGGGTTTGCAATGTTTAGCATGCGGCTGCATTTAACAAAGCAAAAAGTAAACAATATATTTTCATCTTAGCATTTTATTACATTGAGCATTCACATCTCAGCTTGGGATGAATTATGGGAAAGCTGAAGAAACACAGACGGAGCGATGTTGGTTTCTGGGAGAATAAGGAATGATTGATGTCTTCTTGTAGCCTACAGGGGATCAGGCAGACACATGACAATTGATTCAGGTGATGGTGGAAAGGAAAGCCAGCGAACGCTTGGTTTGATTTACATGTGAAAGAGTTTGCTGAATTATTGTCTTTATCAAAGTACAGCCAGCTGCTAAGTCACCAATACAAACACAATTACATATTACTTTATGCATAGAGGAAAGTCATCAAGTAAACCATTGAATTTGATAACATTTGGATAACTTGTTGCAAAACAATGAAGGAAAAGATTTTGAAAGGATTCAACAAATTCAGTCAACAAATTCCAAACTTCAGCTTTTCATTCAGAAACATGGCCATCTTTCTGTAAGCTTTCAACGGAGAGTATTCCCAGAACACAAATTTTCCTTTCACTATGAACATTCAGTCTGACCAGATTATATCAGCCATTGTTAAAGGAATCCATGATTAGTTGCATCAATAGACTTTATTCAAGAAATACTCATTTTCTTTGTAAAATCAATGTGCTGAAAAGACAGTAAGCTATTTAGTTTTTACATATAAAAATAAATGTCAGGAAGATGTTGTCATGGTGTTTACACTGCAATGCATTTTGTATAAATGACATATGCTAAATCCTGTAATGCTAGCTCTGTCCAGCCAAAACAACAGAGAGTAAACCTTTTAGTTTTAACCAGAGTGCATTGAAGTTGATGGCAATATAGAAATATAGAAATTACAAGACGTAACAAACATGGGGGGAGGAAGAGGGGTAGGCAGGGGTTTGTGCGTTGACTGCTTTAAGATGCCAACCAAGATGGAGAGCTATGTTGCAGAGAGCCCCAGCTTTTACTGAAGCTGTTTAAACTTAACATCAAGATCAAAACATTGTCTCAGATATTACAAAAAAGTAAAAAAAAAAAAAAAAAGAATCCACTGGACTTTGTTTTCCAAGTTTGAAGACGTTTTCATTCCCCTCCGCGGAGCTTTTTCAATTCAAAATGTCTGAATTAGCATTCAGTGAGGAATGCTCTAATCTTCATTTTGGAGAAACCAAACAACCTCTCCACAGAGGCATGGCTCAACACAGGAGAGCTACCTCCTCTGGACAAGGTTCGGCTGGACATCTAAACCTTATGGACAAAGGGCAGTCTTTTGAAGACCAGAATTTTCACATTTTGGACAAAGAAGACAGGTGGTTTGAAAGGGGTGTGAAGGAAGACATTTATGTTAAGAGTGAAAAACCAACCTTAAACAGAGGGGGAGCACTCAGGACTAAGGTTTCAATCTACAAACGCAACGATAGAGTTGATTCCTTCCCGCTATCATAATCCTCATCGCCATACAGGAGACCAAGACATGTGGTCTTGGTTTAACCCTAACTTTAACCCTAACCCTAACCTAACTTGGTTAGTCAGGTCAACAATGCCCCTAAGGACTCCCCTTTCCGAGGCATTGGTCAACGACTCCCATTTACTAATTTGCATGTTTTCTAAGCCAAAACAAGGCTTTGTTGGGCTACTCTATAAAGCTTGGAATTCAATGCTAATTCCGATATTTTGAATTGAAAAAGCTTCCAGGAGAGGAAGTGGAATATCTTTTTTTGTTTGTGGAACATCATTTTTTTTTTTTTCACTTTTTTGGAAGGACTATGACCTGGATGACTGAGAATCTTCACCAGTATTTTCTCAGATATAGTGATATAGATAGAGTTATGTGTCAAAAATATGGAAAGAAGCTTTGCTGTCCCTTTAAATAGCTGCTCATCACCTTTCATTTCAATCTGATTTCTCATAGCCTCTCCTCATGGTGTTAGGTCTATTTCTTTCTTGTTTCTTTCCAGCTTTTATTGTCATTACACTGTCACATTTACAGAGCAACGAAATTGATTCTCTGAATTTAACCGATTCTATGTTTGTATGTATCACAAAAAGCAGTTTTTAAGTTAATAGGAGAGATACAAGATATTTAGATCAACATGTTCATCTAGTGATGAACTTGTAGAGTAATATACTTTATTTAAATTTTAAAAATATAGGTGCTAGATGGCTGCAAGTGGTCCTTAAAATTGTATTCTAAACAGACACCCTTTCTTGGTATTTCCCCATATCATTCTATTGAAATTTAATTAAATTGGTATATATTCTCAGTCATCCAGGTCATTGTCATTGTTTGTTCAACTTTTTTATACTGAAACACCTTCAGGAATTATTAATGAGTAGTTTGAGAGAAAATCCAGTTAGGACCTAATACTATTTAGTTAAGTTATTTTGGATATTTTCTTGAAATCTTCATTTCATAATTTCAAAGTAAAATAACCCAATAACCCAAACCAAGAGATATCACCGAAATCCCCTTACTTTGCAAGCAGGATGTGTTTTATTATCATTATTTGGTATCTATATCTGGTATCACAGTTTTATCATTTTGTGTTTCTTTAAAACATCTGTATGCTAAACATATTTGAGGTGTTCTGACTTTAAATCCCGGATGAGCCCCCATTTGTGTTACATTTTTTCAACAACATTAAAGGGACTAATTGAATTCTAATGATGGGGAATAAGGATTTAAAATTGTACTGAGATTACGTTTTTTGGTTGCTTATCTTTCCTTAGAGACAGAAAGTCAATCCTAAGCACAGGAAGAACTCTGACTTTCATAACAAAGTAGGTTATAGCTATTGGAAAAAAAAATAACAGATTGGCCGAGCAAAGCAAACTTGATCCAAGGTGGAAATACCACATTAACATAAATATACAATAAACAGGGTAGCAATAACCCTCAGTTGTCCTTTTCAATCTGACTTTATTATTCTGTTCTCTAACATCTTCTTTGCAGCATTGACGGTTATTGACATTAGTTTTTTCTCAGCTCTCATAAGGTCCAATCACAGATGGGACTTTGCAGGTTTTGGAGTTTAGATTCCGATGGACATTGTATCAGGTTTATTCTTTGGTTCGTCAGTCATTCTATTGTGGATTTCCTGTGATGTTTGTGTTAAATGCTCGGCTGTAGCTTCAGCTGTAGGACAGACATCTCACACTGAACTCTAGAAAACTTTGGTGATCCATGGTGGTTATTGTTGAAACAGTGTCTGCAAGGTGACCAGTTACTGTGATTAAAAAACAACCTTACATTATGACTCATCAATCACTGTGTATGATAGTTTGCATCTGATGCGAAGATGTACAAACACAATTAGAGGATGTTAGGGGATTATACCAAACAGGTGTCAAGGTTGGTTGTGGTTTGGAGGACCTAAATGCAGAGGCAGAGAGGCTGAGGTGAATACTTGTAGGTTTAATGAAAAAATGGTTAACAAAGGCAGTCCAAAAATCCAACTAAAATGTAACAGACCAGAACCATGGAGACATCAAGGAAAAACACGTAGAAGGAGCCAGGGAGAGACGAGGGGATGATTGCAGTGATGACAGGACCAGCAACAACAGAGGAACCAACAAAGAGTGAGAGCAGAGGAGAGTATATATAGCTGACAGAGACAAAGGGAGGGCTAACGAGCAGACAAGGAACAGGTGTGAGAGGAGACAATGAGGGAGCCAAGGGGAAGGAACACACACACACAGGGCTACAGAGGATAACAGAAAAAACATGAGAACTAACAAATCTAGAAAATACAACCAAAGGAATTAAGCCAATAAACTAGGAAACATAGAACAAAGTAAAGCACAATATAACCAAAACCATGACAACAGGTCTTCGGTAGCTGGAAGGACATTTGAATCTTGCCTAGCTTTATCCAAAAAGAAGGCATGCAATGCAAACAGCATAAAATAAAAATATTTTGAAACTAATTTTGACCACTTCACTGAATTCTTTATAGCACGATTAGGTCCTTATCTAATATGTCCTGCAGTCTGAATTCAGTTCAGAACTAATGGAGTTCATGAAATCATAACTGGAAATAAAAGACTTTCCAAAAGATTTATTTCTCAGCATGTGTGATTGAGCTTCCTGTACGGACTGAAACTACAACCTCAATAAGTTGGACTTTGACTTGGCCATTCTAACAAAAAGAAAAGGATAATATGTTGATTTAAACCATTTTATTGCTGCTAAGGCTGTGTTTTCAGGATTACAGTTCTACGGTATTGTGTGTTCAGTTTTATTACCTCCTTCTACATATTGTAAACTACAATTTGCACTTTTAGTACACAATTTCTGCAGTGTAAAATTATTGGTTGACCTGTAAATTGATTTTCCCACCTGAGCAGTAGATCTCTGCAGTTCCTCCAGAGTTATAAACTTATGTTCCTTTGATTATTGCTCGCCTAACTTAGCCTGTCAATTTCACCAATTTTCTGACAGAAAAGAAGTAGCTCTGGTAGATTTTATTTTTTGAGAGTTTAAATGTTTTCATTGTAAAATTCCGGTTTGTGGTTGTAATCTGATCAAATGTTTTGAAGCTTCAAGCATTATTTCTGTGTTACTGTTTGTCTAACACACTCTCCTCATCTGGACCTGGACTCATTTGGATTGTCAGGTGTGTTCGTCTCAGGGGTCATAGATGTCAGAGAATCAGTCAAGAGCGGACAAGTCGGGGACTTAAAGAGGGGCAAAAGCGCCTCTAATTGGACAAGTGAGAGCGGTGGCAGTAAGAAGACAAGAGACCTCGCTGACCACTTCTTGACATGTCATTTGCCTCGGTGGACCCCAACAGCTGGCCCCGACAGAACCATAACTCCAGGCCATGGTGAGGAGCTTGGGCTAACAAGGCAATAAGCAAAGACCTGTGAGAGACAGTGGAGAGCCGTAAAACAAATGCAGGAGTTGCGTTCTGCAAGTCAGGAGGAGACACATCTGCTAACGGAAACTTTATTCTCTAACACCCTTTGCAGCTGGTGATCTCACTCTTTAGACTGGATGTCTTTAATCGCAGAAAGAAGCTGCGTGGTTTCCAGCACTGCTGCAGTTGGTGGAGCTTATTTCATCATCAGGCGAACTGACACCGATTTATTTACATGGAGAAGGAAACAGCAGAGGAATTTGGAAGCATGTTGGCTGGAAGATCAGAAGCCCGGTTTATAGAAAGGAGGCAGCACAAACAAACAACACCAAAGGCCCCGGGAGCTGCAAACACTCTCACACACTCATGAACACAGACACCCACACCTGTACACACACTCTCTCCCAGGTTTGAAGTTTCTCTGGAGTGGCAACCCGAATAAAGCGTGTGAAGCCTGATGCAAGGAAGGAGAGAAAACCTGCTTCAAACAGCTATCAATACAATTGGCTGTGCCAGGCGCAGCAGTTTAACCTCTTTAGCGAGTTGGGTGTCTGCTAACTAGATGTGACGCTTTTCTCTGGAAGGCACCGTCTGTGGTGTCGTTGTAACTGAAACTTACAGAGGCCTGATGGGAACTGGCATCCCCAGCTTAACCATGCAACACCCAAACTCAGCTCTAATAAAAATAGTAATAATAACACCACAAGAAAATACAACAAATTCCCCCGATTGCCTGAGAATAAACTATGAAAAATAAACAGGCTCTGATGTGCAGTATGAATGTGCAGAACAGTGGCTGCAGATTCAAATGCTTCTCACTACAGATGTCTCAACTTAGCCTGTTTATGGAAATCAACTTTCACTGACTGCTCTTGTAACACTTTTTCCTAACAATATCAGCATCTTCTTAAAGGACAAACGCAATGCGGCAAATAATTCATCGCATTTGTAAACACTGACAGAAGTACAGACGATAAACAAAACAAACAAACAAAAATCCCAACACATCAGACATTTCTCCACAAAGCTCTGCAGAACAATTTATAACTAGCATCTCCATCTGGGTTGTTGTTTTTATAACTCTAAATAATGCAAAAAACAGCATTTTACCAGATTTTAAACCGTCAGATATATTTAAACATGCCCATTGGAAATATGGCAGTTCATTTTAACATATACTCATACTTCGCTCCCATCACTAACATTTTACATTTCAGAGGTAGTATAACTCCTGGCTAAAAGGACATTTTATTAGTGAAATTGAACATTTGTCTTACAAAACATTCGAGCTTGCAAAATCTATTACAAGATTACTGTATCTGAGATTGTATTGCAATATTGTCCTTGATTTAAGAAGACTTAGACTACACTACAAATAGCTTATCCTTAAAATTACTATCAGCTCTTGCATTTTAAACTAATGCACAGCAGGGCTTTGGTTCTGTACAACTAATAACTTCAGAAATAGTTTTACTATAAAACTGAAGATACCTTTTTAAGTAATGCCATGAAGTATCAATGGGATTTAAGTCTAGACTTTGACTTTGCTATTCCAACACAAGACTTTGCTTGTGAGCAAACCAGAAGTCTACAGCATTATCAGGTTTTTATCCATCTGTCGGTCTAATTTTGACATACAATAGAAGGGCAGGGTCTTCATCCATCTTAGTATCTTGGAGGACCAACAGGCCGTGTGGGGTTCAAAGGCTGGCGTTAATGAGATGGACTTCCATTTTTAATGTTAGAGAGTCTGCTTAGGCCGGGCATACAGTGTACGATTTTTTACCCTTTTCGGGCCAATTCTCCAGTCCTGCGAGAATTTTTAGATCAGGCTTAAAGTCAGCCTGAAGGCTGTGTGTTGTGTAGCATACAGGGGTTAACGAGGGGCGATCAGCCTCTCACGACCACCTCCCGATCAGGAATTGTCATAAGGTGCTTGTGAGCAAATGGCTCAGTGCACAAACAAGGATTCTTCTTCTTCGTCCTCTCAGATGAAAACACAGAAGCATAGCGTGGGTGCGAGTGAAATGGAGTTCTTTCTGTAAAATTGACAGGCCGTAGTAGCCACGTTTGCTCAGCCATGTCTTTGTCCAAATACGTAGTTGCCTTTTCTTTTCAGGGCTTTCAGCACACAAAATTGCACAAATTGCCAAGCTCTAGTGAGCTTCATATTCCTCTTCTTCTCGTTTGGCTTCCGGATAGACGAGTCTGAGTAGCTCCATCTCACTGCAAAGCTGAGTCCGACGTGGTTTTTAGACGTACAGTGCGAGCAGGTAGATCTCATCAGAGTGTCGGGTCGCAAAGTGTGAGAACAAACATCATGAACTGTGAACTTTTAAACAGCTTTTAAACCATGCGGTTTTGTCGTACAGTGTAAGCTGCATGCAACGATTGAAAAAAACGTACAGTGTATACCCTGTTTTAGAGTTATGGTATTAATTAACTTTATGTATAGGGTAAGGAATATATTAGTCATGGTTAGAGTTAGGGTAAAATTCAGCGGTAGGCATTAATGCAGCATCTCAATAAATTAGCACTGGATTTTCTGCTACAGTTTTTCTTTTCTCTAAATGTTCCTTTAATATGCTTGAATATGCCTGAATTAACCCCACTAAAGCCAGCTTACCCATAGTTATGTACTGTAGACTATAAGTTGTAATGTAGCACACCATTTTTGCACTGAAACTATGATGTAACAAATTCGTTCTATACAATGAACTCTCAGTTTTAGGTCAGTAAGGATTTCTTTTTGCTAAATACCAGAATAATAATAGACAGAGTAGGCTTTGCCTATTTTCTTCTTGATATCTCACATGGTTTCTTCAGTTTTTACCTATGATGTCACACAAGGAAGCGATGTGTTTGAGGCATTGACTTAAAACACATCCATAGGTATTCCTTTAATTAACTTAAATGTTGCAAATCAAGTTGTGAGATTTCTAAGCTGAAGGACAGACAGAATGGATGTTTCCATATCTAGATGGTGATTTTAATTTTGGAATAAATATGCAGTTGTATGTCAAATTTATTTGCCATAATTGCTCTATTGCCATACTGATTTATGTCAGATATTTTGAGGGTCATAAGTCTATAAAAGTCAAGAAATTATGTCAGAAGATTGTGATTTGAGAGGAAAAGGGCAGGGGGGGGGAGAGGTGGAAAGATGTGGCTGAGACTCTGGGGATTGCAGCTGGCGTTCAGTCAGGCTGGCTGGGTGCGGCGGCCGCCTCGGTTTCCCTTGATCTTACGTAGAGGCGGGTTTTCAGCAGGCCTGTGGGTGCCAAGACAGCGCCATCCAAACCTGGAACCGTTTTCATACTCCCTATGGACACTAAAAAAAACAGCAATAAAATACACGGGTAGAGCATGTGCATCTGCTGAATGTATATTCATGCATGTACACACTACTGACAGGCTGTACACACATGTTCCCATGATAACGATGACAATGTCAACACCTGCTGCTGCACATCATGAGTCATAATGAACTAGAGGCAAAGATCCTTCGTTGTGTCTTCGAGGTTTCTCTCTGACAATTTGTTGCCTGCTTTATGGTTGCAGGTTGGATTCGGACGCTCAGGAGGAGAATGGGGAATAGGCAGAGACTGGAAAATAAAGGCAAAACAACCTGAGCGTGTTTATATATGGCAAGCTGCTCTAGATGAAAAGATGTGTCATTCTTTAACCATGTTGTTCCCTTAAACCAGGCCAGACACAAAAATGAGACTGGAGAGGTGAAGGCAGGAGCAAGAACATACAGAAATAATCCACAGATTAATAACTGCTTATCTGGATTATGCTGATCTGCAGCTTAAATCGTTCCTAATGTGGATGCGAAAGTTTGAGGTTTCAATCTTTGTGGTAAAACTAAGATTTGCCCAAACTGGCTTTACTTTATCAGGATATTTTTGTCCAATTCTAAATTCAACTTGTGTTTTCTTTAGAACACAACCTTAAAGGTTTGTAAATGCTCTCAGGAACAATACATTTCAAGAATTTAATTGCTATATCAAAAACATAAACAGCAGTGTTGCAACGTTTTATTGCAGGAGAGAGTTATCATAAAGAGAGAAAAAGATAGGGTAAAAAAATGTTCATTCAACATCTCAAGATGTTAGCAAGAAAGTTAAAGCTTGAGCTCGAACTGAACAAACCGAATATTTTTCTATTTTTCCGATACCTCATCCAAGAGAAAGGTGGTTGATGCTGAGAGAATAAAACAGGTTGGCTGCCAAATAAAAAAACAACTTCCCAGCTTCCTTGCGCCGGCATACAAGTTGAGGACTCAGTGGTTGGATTTTATTTTTGATGCTTTTATCACCTGCTCACCTGAGATTCCCTGGAAGCTATTAATTTAAAGCCACAAAGTTTACTGCTTCAGTTAAAGGAGGAAAAAGGGTAAAGGAGGAAAGAGGGTGGGAGGGAAGGAAAAGGCAAAGAGTATCTTATTGTTTTTATTAGATCCATTCCCTGGGTGTCCTGGTCAATAATGACTCGATATATTAGCAGGCGCCTTGCTATTTGCGCTGTTTTCCGTGTGTTTTCCCCGCCTGTGATTGAGCGGAGCTATTTTCACGAGCGGAGGCGGCTGAGGGGACCAGGGAGGCTAACGCGTGTTTGATCAAAGTTTATGTGAAATTTCCCGGGGCCTCCTGTGGGAGCTGCTGTTTATGAACTGTAATAAAAAGAGTCATTTTGACGGCATGACCCTGCTGCGCCGGGTGAAGGATTTGGCTATGTCTCTGTTTGCAAGGAGCAGGAGGTGGTGCAGGAGATTGGGGGAGTGGAAGGAAGAGCTGTATGGGTTTGGGGAGAAAAGAGGCGGGAAAGAGAGAAGGTGCAAGTGGCAAAGGATGGGAGTAAAAAAGAGGAGTGTGGAAAGAAGAGTGATGCGAGTGAACAGAGGGGATTACAAGCCTCCGTGTTGTCTCAGCAGCCAGCCAGCACCTCTTAATGAAACACTTTGGTTCAATTCCTGACTCATCCGGCGCAGCCTGATCAGCTTTGTCTCCCGCAATCCTTCTCTCCTCTGAATTTAATGCATCATAAATGAGAAATTAGAATGCAGAAGACTCTCAAATATAGGGACAAAGGAAATAAAATGAATCATATCGAGTATGTTACGAGGAAGCGCCGGTCGATAATAAGGTATAAATAGTAACCTTTGAGAAAATCAAATAATGTTGACCTTTCGCTTAGTCGATAGGATAATCCTCTGAGTTCCTTTCTGCCTGCGGAGATGCTTGAACAGTATTACGCTTTTAATGAAGTGATGATAAATCTCTGGGCTGTGAAGATTACTGTTGGACTTGGACAGATGCTCTGCAAAAGCTACTAAATGATAGGTTAATATTAACATTAGTTTGCCTGAAATGATCTTTTCCAAGAACTTGCCTGTATATGTAATGCCTGAGGAATGCTTTAAATCACTCTTCATTTCTTCCAAGTTTCTTTAAAAGAACTTGGCCAGAACTCATTTTGACCTTTTGAAGAGGTCTTAAAATAATTCCTTAAGGTTTATGATGTCTGTTGTTAGACTTTTGTTGCTTTTTTCTCTCATATTCTGTTCACTGCGTGTGTGTGCTTTTAAAGGTTAGAAAATATAAATCACAGAATGTTTATCCTGTAGGACCATCAAATAAATACATGACACAGGATCTTCACCATAACTTCTTAAAATATCTAATAAAATAAAAAAAATCTTGTCAAGCTAACTATGTTTTGTTAATGTGGCATAATTTAATGATATGGGAATAAAATGTGTGTCCAATGCTATGACATAACAGTCATATAGCAAAATGTTTAACTGTTTTAACAGAGTCTGAAAAGGTTTAGTCATATTGGTGAAGCGTTGGGATGGTCTTGGCAATAAATGAGCAAGGTACCGTCAAGAAATGCAAAAGGTCTCGATTACTTTTTCCCAGGTTGCAGGTGAATCTTTGTAAGTCTTGTTAAGATCTTATCAAGATATTGTAAAATCTTGGTAAACTATAGGCTAGGCATCCCCAGAGTCGGTCCTCGAGGGTCACTGTCCTGCAGATTTTAAAGGTTTTCCTACTTTTGCACAGCCGGTTTTCATTGATTGCTGATTAACAGGCTTTTGCTGAATTACAATAATCAGAATCAGCTGTGCTAAAGCAGGGAAACCTCTAAAACTTGCAGGACAGTGGTCCTTGAGGACCGACTTTGGGGATGCCTAGTTTAGGCATTTTATGAGAAAAGGGTTAACGAGGTCTTGATAAGATCTTGTCAAGATATTTGTAATGTTTTATTATAATCTTGACAAAATATATCCAGATGATGGATAAATGTCTTGGTTGGATATTGGTTCTTGGTTAGTTCTTGGTAAGGTCTTTCCAAGTGTTATGTGAAGAATGCAATGGGCTTTGCATTTCATATTCAAATTGAGTGTGCTTATTTCCCAATTCTTTTAGTATGCAAAGTCATGTTGGCTGTAGGTGCATGATATTAGGGCAACGAATGCATGACTTGGCTATAAGCATGGCCTAGTTCTACTGTAGTACCAGACTATCAGAGGTGTCAAGTAACAAAGTACCAATACTTCGTTACTGTACTTAAGTACACTTTTTAGGTATCAATACTTTACTCCATTACTTATTTTTCCTCCTACTTCAACTTCTAATCATTACATTTTCACACACGTAACTGTATTTTCTATTCCTTATATTTCTAAAACAAATGTTACTCGTTACTCTTTGGCTTCAGTTTAATGTTTATAAATATTTATTTCACGTTATGTGCGCCATCCAATGCAGATCACTGGCGCCATCCACATCCAGTGAAAATGTAATTGGATGAGTCATAGAACGCAAACACTCATCTGGCTGTTTATTTTTAAAGGTTACTTTATACTTTTATACTTTAAGTCATTTTTGGATCACATATATTTTCACTTTTACTTGAGTAAAGAGGTCAAGTTGATACTTCAACTTTTACCAAAGTGTTTTTAAACTGCTGTATCTATACTTCTACTTAGGTAACAAATGTGTGCACTTTTAAAACCTCTGCCGACTATATAGTGGTTTTAACAAGCTATGGTTTTAAAACTGCTAACGTGGTTCCTGGGAGGTTTCATTATAAATCAACTACAAATAGATTGCAGACATGAGTTTGTAAAACATTGAAATAAGCCTCGTGTAAAGGCCGATGCCAGTTAAAAGGATCCCAGTTTTGACAGATTGCTTCTGTGAATAATTAAAGAAGTGAAATTTAATAAAGTATGTCTCTGATACAACGCAATACATTTTGCAGTGTTTAAGTAACACTTTAAGAGTGTATTTGGTCCTACTTGGAATAAGTGTTAAATTAGAACTCTTTGTAGTGTATATTTTACTCCAGTTGTTGTTGTAATAACTGTAAAAGAGTCAATGTACTTTAACACTGTGGAATTTACTATGAACTATATGTATGGACATTCTAGATATGTGTTTTTTTTTAGATCTGAATACTTAGTCCATCCATCCATCCGTCCGTCCGTCCATCCTTTCCTGTTTATTTTATGAGGGTTGCAGTGGGGCAAGTGCCTATCTTGGGCAATCTTTGAGTGAGAGGTGGGGTGCGCCCTGGACAGGTCCCCACACTGCAAAAAATTTAAATCTTCTTAAAATAAGTGTATTTGTTTCTTGAATTGAGGAGGTAAGTGATACACTTTGCCAATGGAACAAGACAATTTTCATTTAAAATAAGAAAAAAAAAACAATTACGTTGTCTTATTTCAATTGAGTTTTATCTAATTATCTTATTTTAAGAATAAAAATACTAATTCCATTGGCAAATCCTCTTACTTACCTACTCAAATTAAGAGTAAATAGACTTAATTTAAGAAATCTTTACCTATTTCTAGATTGTTTTTGCAGTGCAGTCCGTCGCACTGAGACACACACACCTAAGGATTATTAAGAGATGCCAATTACAGTTATGCCAATCAGAGCAGATGTTTCTGGACCGTGGGAGGAAGCTGGAGTACAGAGAGAACCCATGCTTGCAGGTGGACAACATGCAAATTCCATGGAGAAAGACCATGGGCCAGGAATTGAACTCAGAACCTTCTTGCTGCAAGGCAACAGTGCTACAAACTGTGCCACTGTGCAGCCCTGAATGCTTAGTAAAAAAAATAGCTCTGCAACAACATCATAATCCACAGATGCTCACAACTAAAATATAAGCCTAGATATTTTGAAACATATCTATCTTTATATCAAATCCATCAAGGCCAGAGTTAAGTTTCAAATCAAATACTTGGAACAACTGACTAAGCATCCATAGATAGAGAAACCTTTACCAGCTGACATCATAAACCAAATGTCCCTGTTTTGGGAAAAGAGAGAATAATATAATAATAAAAAACAGCATCCTTTTAGATTAGCATTTGTAAATGTGCCCTTTTTTATACCCACTTCTTTGTTTTAGTCCATCAGAATGGCACTAGATAAAATTTGAGAGAAAAAGCAATGAAAAACCTTGAGAACTATTGATCAAGGATTCAATTTTAAAAACGTAAAAAATTCCTGCTTCTTGAAGGGAAAATATAAAGAAATAAGAGACGTTTCAAGACTTTGCAAAGTGTTATAACTAGAAGAAACAGCAGCTTTAAATTAAAGAAATCAGATCCACTTCAAGTTAACAGCCTCCAAGTTCAAACTCCGCTCTTCTTCTCTAAATAAACCTCAGCAGGTCAATGAATCTGCAGAAGAATCACTGAAGCTCCTCTGCGACAATGTTTCCGTCTCGTTTGTGTTTGAGATTTATCACAAAAAAAAGAAAAATCAATGCAGCTCACTGTAAAGAAGGATCACAGCAGACACCAGAGACCCATCAGCCATAATAGCCATCACAAGTTAGAAAATCTATCTGTCAGACAAGACGGTGTGATAGGAAAACACGAGAGAATGAGCTGAAGCGCACATATCGTCTTCTAATGATGGCTCTTTTCTTATATTTAAAGTCTTTAATGTGGAAATGAAAAGAAATCTGATGGAGTATTTGTGCATCTGCTCAATAACGTGTCCTGTACTTCCTGCAGGCCAAACATGAGCATGCACATCCATCACTGAGCTCACCTATGGGTCTGTGGCTGCAAGCCACACACACCCAGGCACACACTTGGAGGCAAGCAGACAGGCAGGCAGAGGATTATTGAGGTGGTATCAAACAGGAATAATAAAGCAGGTTCTTAAGATTTTAATAAGAATAAAATGAAACAGTAACCACCAAGGGGCCAGCAGGGTTAATCCCTTCTATATTACTGAAAATAAAAAGAGGATAAAAACAGACAGGAGGGCAGAGCTGCTGCAGGAGGAGGGAGAGAAAGGAAGAGGAGGGGGCTGCAGGGATGAGAAGGAAGAATATGCCATCAAAAGTGGATCCAGTTAAAAGGGATTGAAATTAACAAGCAGGTTTTAAAATAGAACTTATAATTTCCTTCCACATGCAGAAAAACGCCTGAGTTTAGGCCTGACGCAGGCTCGGTTCAGTCCCCGTGCCTCCAGTGTCACTTCTGCACCATATTTCCAATGTCAGAGCACGAGCAGATGGCATGAAACAGTTGGCAAGAGTGCACGAGCGTGAATATCTGTTTACTAATAACCCTTTAATTACTTCAGATGGGCAACGGGATCAAACACACGGACCCACACAGGAATTAGCCTTAAATGAGGCTGGACTGCAAAATCCGGGCTAACCCCCTTATGTTGCCACGAAAAGACCTTTGCTGTGAAAAGTGGCTCTTTGAAAACCCGTTACAGACGGGTAGACAGCAGAGGCGCTTGGAATATTTTATCTTTATTTCTTCTGAGTTTTATTCATAATCATACACAGCAGATGCTGTGATGTAAATTTAAGAGCTGAAAATGATTCATCTTTGAATCTATAAAACGTCAGAAAGTGGAGGAATTTTCCCCCCTCACAGGATTTAATGCAATTTATTCAAATGTTCTTTTGGCAAAGTTTTTATAGCATTTTCATCATACAAAATAAAAGCCCATTAATCTAACATTATGCCCACACGTCACCCATCCTAGGAGATTGCAATTTCTATTTTAAAGGATCAGTTGATCACCAGTTTTTTGTTGAACAAATTCATTCATTTTCAGCCCTAATTATAGAATTTAAACTATTTTTATAAGAATCTGTACAGTTGCAACAAATGTAATCAACCACCACTGATGATCAGGTGTTTATTTTACAAACTAGCTAATGTTATAGAAGTAAATCAAATAATTTCAGTAGGATCATTACAGTCCAAAAAATGTTTAACCCTTTCATCAGAGACATCCTTAGTGCTAAGTTTTAGAGCCATTTTGGAAGCTTTCATAACCTGCCGAGTTTAGTCCTCTCCTCATGGGCAAAGCCTTCCACCGGCCTGAAGCTTCAGCTTCCAGACAGAAAGCAGGACATTTCCTTCCAGGATTTACTGAGATTTGATTCAGTTTATCTTTCACTGTAGGTTTTCAGTGCCAGAAAAAAGTAACGCGGCCCCAGAGCTTCACTGAGCCACCACCATGCTGATCTGTTGGCCTGAAGAGTTCCAGATCTCAAAACCTTTGTTTCTTACTTATATAGTTTTAAAGAAACTCTGAGCTGACTTTTGTTGTACCTTTGGGTAAGCAGTGATGTGGGTCTGGAAGCTCATACATGCAGGGAACTTTTCATTATGTCCCTCACTGACTTTCAGCTATATCTCTGGGACAATCCAGGCTCTTTGCTATCATTATTTTTTTCAGGAAGGATTACATTGCTTAACATTTTGCACAAATCTTGAGTTGATATGGAGAAAAAAAATATACTAGCATAATAAAAACATTTCAGATGTTCTACATTAAACATATCTGTATCATTTGCTACAGCCTCTGATTTATTTTGTGACTGAGCATTGAATAATGATATCATTTTAATTCGCCATGTAAACACTTTCACTCATCAAGTGAAAAACAACAGTTTCATCCAAGAACCTGATGAACTTGAGGGTTTTCCAATCAGCCAGAAAGTCGTTATTATTTTTCATGTTATTCAGGGAAAAAAATAAAAAATGCACAATCAAAATTGCATGACCAGCACAAGCACATAAGCCACCTTCCTTAATTTACTTACTGTATTAGCTGCTCCTCTTTCCCCAGAGGTCTTCCTCTAGCTTTATAGTTTACAAACCACAATGAACTGTAAATACATATCAACGTATCAATAAAAGGATTGCTAGTCTTTAACAAAAAAATAAAGAAAATACTTTTTAGAGCACAGAACCATTATTTTAATTTATTATCTTAAAGAATAATATCACAGCAAGGGCATCACAATGCATCTTCATTGAAGGATGTTTGGGTTTGGGGACAGAAAAAAACAACAACAGGGCGATAACACATTGTTTGACATTTTAAGTGAGTCATGATCCCAAGGTTTCAGACCCCTGGTCTAATGGTTTATAACTCTAAATGTATAAATTAAATTAGTACAAGGGACCAAGCAGTTACAGTTTCTTTTGCAAGCACATATGATCATAAAAAATTTAAAGTATTGAGTCTCATCCTAGTTCATGGTCCATATCAGGAGCACCATCCATGGCTATCACCGATTAATCTGTTTACAATCCAGGGTAATACACGTTAGATTTTAAAAAGACTGGTCATTGGTGACTAGGCAACTTTTATACTCTAATTTCAATAATGTCAAACAAAAACTTGCGGAAAAAGGTCAATAATTCATTTAAAAAGTATAGAATTTATAAATGGAAATATCAAAGGAATGTGAAAGCATTGTGAGGTCATTTCCACTGATTTCCTAGGACAGCACAATACAATAGATAGCCTTACTGGGACTAAATGTGAAGGCAGCAGGTTAATAAACATTGTGTTTAGCTGTATGTTAGCTCAGATGGCTTAAGGAAGAGTGTAAATGAAAGATGCCAGCCAAGGGTATTTATTTAAGGTTATGTTTATCCTTTTTAATGTGAATTTAATACAGTATTTATATTGTTAAAACACTAAAAAGTACAGTATTTTATTTGTTTATTTTTCAACCCTTCACTATTATGTTTTTCTTAGACATTTTTGTACACATTTGTGTGACCATTTTTTCTATAATCTTTCTGCTGCTATAACACCATTCTATTCTATTCTATTCTATTCTATTCTATTCTATTCTATTCTATTCTATTCTATTCTATTATGCCTCACTAACTAGCCAGATTTCATTCTTGTTTCTTAAGACACCAATTTAATCCCATTTAATTCTATTCTGCATTCATCTTGTTACTTTAGCTGACAAAGATGTCTGACTTTACACCATTAGAATCATTTATATCTCCATCCGCCTTTGCATTTCCTCCAGAACTCGCAGACACTTATTATTTTGTACACTTAATGCATATGCCTCTGTTCATATACAGTGAGTGTTATGAGGGTGCTCTCAGGGAGAAAATCCCCGCTGCGGGTAAATGTCATGGAGGGAAAAAAAATTCCTCGTGTGCCAGAATAGAGTTAACCTTCACCATTTTGTTCTGCTGAGCCCACCTCTCAGTGAAGCGCGTTACAAAGATATACTCATCGTCTCCTCCGCCTGCGCCTCGTTCTTCTCTTTTACGCCTTTCATTACGAGTCCGAGGAGCGGACGCCGATCACCAGATGCCCTTTTCTTTTTGCAAGTGTGTTGAGAAAGCATACATTTTAATGACAGGACCTTTACTTTTAAATAACTGAGAAGCGAGGGGCAAAATAAATTGCTGTTCAAAAGGAGATAACACTTCTGGCAATGTGGGATTGCTGGGGATTGGCCAGCTGTGTGGCAGCAACCCCTGTGTTGAGACCAACCTGTATAAATTAGGATAAAAATAGCCTCATCTGGTATAGTATTACCAGGGGTGTGCTTGAGTGCTCGAGCACATTCTTAATATACGGCTGTAGGCGTGTTTGCCATTTCAGGCAGGAAAAAAGCATGCATATGTCCTGAGTCCAGCCTCGTTGCATGATGGCTGAATGTGTGAGTGGCCACTTGAGCGCACACATGCTTTTGCCTAAGTCCTGCTCAAGTGTAATGCAAACAGTGGTGGCAGTGTGTGGAGTTATTGTTTTCTCTACTCTTGGATCCCAGTAAAGACCCCCAGGCCTGCAGGGCCCGCCTGCCTGTCACAGCGGCCATGCTGCCATCGGCGGCCAGCTTCAGCTTCGCGTTGCAGCCAGAGTCCTGGCGCAGGCCCCGCAAGGAAATTAAAAGGGGATTAAGGCTGGCTGACACTTTGTGGCCGATTGCTCATTTCTTTTTTTGAGAAGCCGGGGTGGCAGGTTGAATTGACATCTTGACTTGGCTGGGAAGAACTGGGTGGGGCCTGGGGGGGCTTGTGGGGGGCTGGGATACTGAAGGCCAGCCGGGTGTCATTCACAAATTCAGTCAACAATAAATTTTGCATCATTTTGTTGTTCGCATTATTTAAGCATGGTTAAAATTAAACGTATGCTAGAGTATCATACAATTGCAAAAAGTATTTTCTTACCTGCCTTTATATGAACTTCATTGCTCTCCTGTTTCTGATATACATGGTATTACGTGATTTCACTTCAACCTTTGTGGCTGTAACAGCTTCAAAAAGCTTTTAGGATTGCTTTATTATCCGTTTTTCTAGGAGAACCTTTGCAAGGTAAGACACTGGTGTTGGCCAAGAATGCATGGCTCACACTTTTTTCCAACTCACTCCAAAGGTGTTCTACTGGGTTTAGGTCAATATATTATATTTAAAAAAAAGAGTTAATCATCTATCATCTGAAGTAAATGATTTGATGAGTAAATCAGCTCATGTTATAAGATGCACACGATTGTAAGGGTACACAGTTAACCCCATAATGCACTGTAGGAACCACAGTCCATAGGTCTTCAGAAGCCGTTTTTTTCTCCATTGGAAAACTGCCAAGATATCTTCTCCTGGAGTTAAACTATATTGACCAAATATAACAAAAGTCTATTGAGTTTAAGTTGGTGAAACACTCCTGCAATCATATTAATTCTGTCATCTAAGTTTAAATTGTTCCAGTGATCCTTTTACAGCACCCTGTAGTTCAAAAAAGCATAAATTTAAATTATACATTTTCTTTTAATATTGCCAACATATGTTCTGACACTATAATTAAAGTGTTGAACTGAGGATACATTGTGAAGCAGCATTGAAATCGGACTGAAATTTGTTCTGTAGCACAGACAGAGTTATGGAAATTCAAAAAAAGTGAAAATGTTGTTTGTTATGAAAGTTTATTCTGAAGGTTGGCCCCGTGTGTAAGCAGATACTATAAAATCATCAAATAGTTTAAGATCATTTTTAAACAGCATGATAATTGATGAAAATTAAAGGCTATAATTCCCTTTTAACATCCACCATTAAACGAAATCCCAACAGTACTAAAAATTTGAAGCCACTCTCTGCTTCTGAACTCTGTTGCTCTAATAGCAGGTCATGAAGCCTCTCACTGTAATCAATGTTTCCTTTCATTTGAGCAGCCTGCTCTTGATCCCGACATTAAAATGCTAAGCAGCTAGTCCCTTATTCGATTGTGATGCACAACAGGCAGCTCAGGTTTACTTCGTCTTTGTGTTAGAGCTCAATATCATCGCTGCAGGGGAAAACAAACTGTACAGATGCCAGTGTTTGGTCTGCTAATTAGCAGTTTGTATTAGTAATTAATAGGCATTACCAGTCAACCGGGCCCCTTGCTCGGCTGCCTGTGAAGGAGATCCAGGCGGCACAATCCCCCTGCAGCGCCACGGCACAAGGAGAACATTTCAGCACTGCGGCTGCTCCAGAGGCCAACTGCAGTCGCTGTTTACCGAAGGGAGCGTTCAACATAAAGCATGAAAGGCCTGAAGCTGGAGCTGGATCTCTGAACATTTTCCAGGGATGCTTTCTTAGGCACAAATTATGGATCGGTTCCTTTGATCAACAAGTCAAAGTCAAGATTTAAATGATCAAAATTTAAATCCATCTTTTAGCCTGGATTTTTATTTTGGTCGTTTTTTTTCTGGTTGAAGAGAGAAATCAGGAGAATGCAGCATCGCCTCAAAATGAACATTTATTTGATAGTACGAAAGCTTAATACAGAAAAAAATAGAAATCTATGTAATTTATTTTACATCCATACAAACTGTTCTTGAAAAGAAGAAACAGTTGAAATGTGTACGCAACTGTGTCATATGACAACATCAGCTGTCAATGTACCTTATATTTATATCTCATGTGCAAGACTAAGATAAAATAATAATGAAAACTGAAGTAAATAAAAGAGAAAGTGAAATATGATACAGACAACTGCGATCAGAGCTCCACACATAGTATTCAAAATTTTATTTATATATCACTCTTAGCGGAGGTGTTCCACAAGGAGAGTATAAAGTAAAACAGTAACCGATTTAAACATGAAAAATAAAACAAAAAAATAAACTAAACAAATTATCAAGAAAATAAAGAACATAATAGTATTAAAAAATGCAGTCAGCACCAGAGGTCAACTGCCTTTATCCATCTGCTTTTAAAATGAGTTCATCTAGACAGGTAGATTTTGGTTTAAAGACCAAAGAGCCTAATTTAGATGATGTGACTTTAAAATTGTAGATATATAGGAAGGATATTTAAGTCTCAATAATGTACAAATTAAATCCTATCCTGAACACATCTTCCTTACTGTGTGCTATGGTAGTGAAAGCATCATGCTGAGGGGATGCCTTTCTTTAGCAGGGGCAAGCCTGGTCAGAGCTAGAAAAGTAAAAAGGATAGAAATTGAATCTTTATTGATCTCACAATGGAAATTAACTCTCTGAATTTAAACGATCCCCTTTGGGGAGCAGTGGGCTGTCACTGTGCAGCGCCTGGGAAGCAGTATGGGGTAAGGGTCTTGCTCAGGGACCCGCAGTGGCAGTCCGTGGGGATCGAACAGGGTACTTGAAACCTTCTCGCAGCACCAGTGCACTGCTCTAACCACTAGGCCAACATTCCCATAGGGGAAATAAGCACAATCCATAATAAAAAAACCTATTGGATGCTAATCAGAGGTTCCCCTTCCAGCAATATAACAACTCCAAACATAACAAAAATTATGACTGAACAGTTTAGATCAAAGTGTCATGATAGAGGGCACCAGTCAAAGTCAGTTTCTAAACCCAAATCAGAATCTGGAATCTTATTTCTTATCCTGGCCAGCAGACTGGATCCGCTGCCTTGATTAGTCCAGCTTGGTCTAAAACATAGCTTAGGCCTGTGCAAGAATTACCCATAAACCAACAGCCTTTTTCTTTAACCATAACAAAACTGCAGCCTGAATGAAACAAAGTTTTATTGATGTAATTTATTATGTCCAGAATGAGCTGAATACATCTGTAAGAGGTTTCCTTTTAAAGGAATACTTTTTTATGTAACATCTAGAGTAATCTGTTTCTGCTTACTCTGTTAGTTCTCCTTGGTTCCCACCTTTGAAATCAGCTGCTACCCACTCTTTTCCAGACAGATACGCTCTGAATTATTCAGTCTGGCTGGCCAGGCTACCTATTCCTGGCAGTCATTGGGATTGTGGGAGGGGACAACCTGGACGGGTCACTACTAGGCACAAAACTGTGAACACACACTAATACCTGAGCAATTTGGAGAGACCAGTTAACTAAACAGTCATGTTTTTAGGTTGTGGTAGAAGCAAGAGTACAGATACAGAAGAAGAACAAGCAAACGTAATGCAGAAAGACACACTTAGGCTTAGTTTTAAACCTTTGAGGTCACAGTGTAACAATTGTGCACCACACAGCATACTCCATTCTGTAATATCACACTGAATATGTGTACTCTAATATTGCAGGGTTAATAAATGTTAACCCGTAGTATATTTGTGAGGAATTATGTTTTACATGTTTGCTGTAGGTAAAAAAATAGAAAACAAACAGATTTAGGACTGTTAAACATTCTGTCTGACGGTTGATTTAGTCGATGATAAGCAGAGAGGTGGCGAGCATGAGGTCGGGCAAAGTGTAGTAAGGTGGCAGCAGGGTTATCAATTATCTAGAACGCAGTGGCACTCTGGCTTCCTCCAGATCTGGTGTTAAATTAAGTTGTCAGCTCTGTCTCTCTGATTTTCCTCATCACACAAGCAGGCGGTGATGGCGCGTGACGGCCGCTTGCTGCAGCGCCTCATCGACTGCCTCTCCACATCTCGCCCGCAATAAATCAGCTTCTGAGCAAACCGATCCAGCCGCAGCCTCCACGCCAGCGCACGCAGCGTTGCATGGGAGCCAGCCAGCCCACCAAGCATTAAAAAAAAGAAAAAGAAATCCTCGAATCACCTTCCAAAAAACAACATAGAGAATGGGCTGAGTTGGACTTTTGCCCCTGTGTTTCGTTTAGGAGTGGTGGGTGTTTTGAACTTGAGTTGTGGAGTAAACAACCTAAGACTGTTGAACTTGGGAACTCTAGAGTCCTGTTGAGACGAGGTCTCAGGTGAGGGCGGAGGATGTGGGGCACCAAGCAGGAAGTCTTGGCACGAGGGCTGCAGCACATTACTGAGTTGAAGGACACTGCAGCTTTCAGCCACAAAAGAAAAACAGAGGCAGCAGAGGACACTCAGGTGTCAGGAAGGAAAAAACGGGTAAGTGTAAAGCAGCAGGGTGCTAAGCTCTTGCACTTAAGTATTTATTTGTGATGAATAGTTATGGAGGCACACTTACAAAGCTCTTGTTTAATATGGGAACGACTGATGAGGGCCTGCGTGCTCAGAGGCGACCAAAGGGACGTGCCAAACTCTGCCCTGCCTTCACCTCCCGCCTACATTGGAAAAACACTTTCCGTCCCTTTACACCGTCTCTGTCTCTGCTCTAAATAAAACATTAAACACCATTCTGAGATATTAACCTACTTATTGAAAAAAAGAGGCAGTGATTTATGTCGATTTGGTTGGCTCTCAATGCTGCCCAGCTGTCACTGCCGAGCCTGTAACCTAAATTACCCAGCAATGCTCTTTCGCTCTGGTTTAGGGAATAAAAAGTGCTTTAACACTTCAAAAAGGCTCCTCTTTGCTAACTTGGAGCGCTAGCTTTATTTTTAAGTTCTGTAATTATTCCATCTTGGTGATAATGAGCGCCTTGTTGACCTTGTGGATGAAGAATATCTTCTTTTATCTCGATGCTTCATGTTTTCCAGGCTAATTTGAGAAAACAGTGCTTAATCTTTCATCAAACAAGCAGCAAAACATTGAGCCTTTGGATCCTCGGCACCACAGCGGGAGAACCTCCCTGGATAATGCACCGCTTCCAGGGCCCTGGTGCAGAATTGGCAACGCGTCCGGCTGCCATGGATCAAACAGTCATAACCTCCTGTTCCAAAGATAAGCTGCAATCAGATCCGCGGGGGATCTTTAACCAGAGAGGGAGAGTGCTTGTGTGGAAAAGAGGCCGAACAGACGGGGGAAGTAAGCATGAAAAAGAAAGACGATATGGGAGGGGTAAGGATTCATGCTAGTGTGTGCGTGGTTCGTCGATAACGCGCCTGAATGGGACCCTGAGGGGGGCCACGGACCAAGCTCCTGCGTTTAATTGGGCACTCAAATGTTACCAGGTCCCCTTCCCAAACGAATTGGAGGGGACACATGGCCAAAGTGAGAGAGTGTAGAGGAGCTTGTGGAGAGAGGAAATGGAGCAGAGGGTTTAGCACCTCCTGTGGCCAATTGTTTTTTAGCTCCCACAGGGTTTTTTCGCTCAAAAAGACGAACCGACTGAGTGGTGGTGCATTCGTCTTTGCAGCATGCCAAAGGATGACGAAGCAAAAGAAATATTGCTCAATAGCTTTGTGGTAGTTTCATTTTCTTTTTTGCATTTCTTGATGAAAGACTATATAATAAGCTGAGAGATAAATATGATATATTTATCTTTCTGCTTTTATCCTTCACATGTATTAAATACAGTGTTAATTTAATCAAATTCAGTGTATTTTATAAGGTTTTTATATGATTGACCAACACAAAGAACGTGTGAATCAAAAAGAGAAAATTCGTAACCTATAAAATAAAATTCCAAAAGTGTGCCTCCTTTTCCTAAGTTCCTGGGTGAGTACTTTCTAGGTCCACCTTTTGATGAAACTGCAGTCTCTGGTCTTTTTTGGAAGTCAGCCTGATTTTTCAGGTTCTGCCAATTTTCAGTCGGATTTAGATCTAGATTTTGACTAAGTCATTCTAACACATGCATAATACAGTGATCTAAACCAGTGTTTCTCAGATGTTTTATCCTGTATCACTGGAGTAAATATTATGTTTTCCCAAATACAACTAAACCAACATTTTAAAGCACCAGTTCTACATACCTTGGACTTTATGGGTTTGTTGTGTTCTGATCCACTGGTACTGTGTTCTTTGTGGGATAAAATGAATCAAACATTGCTGTTTTACTAAAAAGTTTAACTTGTAAAATCCAGCCTAGAAACAAATGAACAGAAAAGACCCCTAAAATTGAAAAATTAAGGAAAAATTGGAAAGCTTAAGGCCATTTACCAAAATCCAACATATTATGTATGTATTTCTCTCAAGCACTTATCCTTTCATCTTCAAGTTCCCATTAAAACGCTTAGATGAAGCTGGGTTCTTTACTTTTTATAGCATACCCTCCTTCAGTTCAGTTTTCCTTAGAGTTGTCTGCAATACATTAAGTCTGTCTTTGGACGGCTATATTTAACATGCAAAAGTGTAATAACTGCAAAGTATTTGTGTGAAAGATCAATGCTAAAACCAAGCACCAAAGCAAGATGACAAGAAATCTGCATTTTTCCAGTGCATCAAAGCCTCCACCAGTTAATCCCCTTTCTTATATAAATAGCTCTTTTGGTGAGGAAGGTAGCTGCCGCATAGAGCTCTAACCCTTCTGTCCCTGAAGCTACAGCCAGGATAAGCTGCGTGTTGGATTGGCACATCGGGCTGCCTAGGGCCTGCTGCTGCGCTGGCCGACCAGTACAGATGGAGGGCAGGGCTGGGCAATGCCAGCTTGTCAGTCGGATTAAAACGACTCATTTATTCACTGAAGTATCGTGCAAAGCGACCGGGCCAAAGTGGGGTGAGGCAAAAAGGAGGAGGTGGGGATAGAGGGTGATGCAGTCCTTTACTCACCAGTCATCTATTCTCCCACCCGGTTCATCCTACAGCCTTATTTTCTCAGTTACTTATTCTTCTAGAGATGCCAGAAGCTATTACGGCGGTGTACGGAAGGCGGACGGCGGGGTGGCATCTCCCAGTGCCCTGGTGACAGATTGCCTCTCGGCATTGGCGGCAAAGATGGTAAGGGGTGGGAAGTGATTGGCTCTGAGGCACAGGAAGTGGACAGTGAGGACTGAAGGAGGAGGAGGTGGTGGAGGAAGAGGATGACAAGACCTGGCTGTGTGACCTTTCTGATCGACCAGGTTACGGAAAGGGGCAGAGGCCCTGCCTTAAAAGCATGCTCAGCAGCGGTGGCCGCCATGGCGATCGCAGGCTGAACACGGATGTGAGGGCAAGGAGAGGTGGCACCGATGCTGACATCTGTGAAGAACCATGCTGTCCCTGCAAAAGCCTCTGCGAGGATAAGTAGAGGACGAACGGGAAGATTAGTCCAAGACTCACCTCTGGAGTTTCAATGCTGCTGTCAGCATCAGTCGTCAAAGTCAAGCGGTGTCCAGGGAAGACATGAAAAGCAAGATACATTGAGCAATATGGCACATTTATGTAGCTTATATACTAAATAAGCCACTTTCACAATCTGCCTTGTAATATAATGGAAATCAGTTTTAAGAATAAATTAGTTTCCTCAAATAAGAAGTCGACTGATACATTGAAAGAAACATCAATATTCCTGTGTGTTTATCTGGTTTATCTGGTGAGCACTAGAATTATTAGAATGCAATGAAAGATAAAATATTACAGTAAATTCTAGCTAAAGGTTAAAATCAACTTAACTTAAAAAGGAGACATTTGATTATTAGTAGTTGTAAATTTTTCTCTATTAAAAACCTAAAGAAAGGGCCTTGATCTGAATAAATCATAAGGACCTTTAAAGAAAGTAGAAGTGCGTAAGATGTTGCCATGATTAGATGCTCTCCAAATAAACAACAGCAGGTAGGAACAGGGGCTAGCGGCTACAACTGGACGTATTTGTATTGAGCCACAGTTTTTCCAAGAGCTTTGGTTAATCTGCTAGGAAAAAGGAAATACGACAGAAGGAATGTATAATTTGTTGAATCACCTTTGATCCATCTGATGTCAACAGCAGGACTACGAGGGAAAGAATTGGATCAGCTTACTGAAGTTGCTTCATCTTTTTCTCAGACTCCTCGTATGTAATTTTTTGCCTGCCCAGCCTCAATTTGGCCTCTTTCAGTTCTATCTGACATTGGGCCAAATTGATGTTCCCAGCCACCATGCGATAAAGCGAGATTACATCCTATTTAGATGTCTTGGTGGTACCTAGTTGTAGTTTTCTTTCTTAAAGAAAAGTATTCTTTAAGAAAGTTTGTGAGACATTGTGCATAACCCACTAGCTGTTTGCCTAGTGCGTTAGAGCAGTGCACTCGTGCTCTAAGAAGGTTGCAAATACCCGGTTTGATCACCATAGCCTCCACTCTGGGTTCCTGAGCAAGACCCTCAACCCCACACTGCCCCCCGGGTGCCACATAATGGCAGTCCACTGCTCCACAATTCAATTTAATTCAGTTTATTTATATAGCGCCAATTCACAACACAAGTCATCTCAAGGCACTTTACAGTTCAACCGGATTATACAGTCAAATTGATCACAAGATGATGGGATAAAACCCAGAGGTTGAATTTCTCCATTGTGGTGTTATAAACTCCAATGTTGGTCATTTACTGTAACTCACTCAGTTTTTTACCTTGTGTACTTTAGGTTGTCTAATACACTACTGTTATATACATTACAACTATTAGTAGTAGAAGACCTTTTGGGAAAGCAAATAAATTCTTTCCACTGGACATTTTTTACCAACTCCTCATCAAATTGTTTACACCACATAAACCTCTAGATTTTTTCTTTTTTTTCTTTTTTTTACAGTGTCCTGTCTGGCAATGTGGCAATAAGAATAATTGTCTTGATGCCAAAAAGAGCCCAACAGATTTTACTTTCACAAGTGTAGCAGTATGGCAATTGCCGAACTGCTCCACTTGTTTCATGCATATAAATTGCTTTATTATAATTATGCAGGGAGTTTTACAGTTTATATGGACACTGCAATGTAAATAGAGCAGAAAAACAGAAGAAGAAAAGGAAAAAAGAAAAAAAAGAGAAAAGATGAAAGAAAGAAGAGATAGAAAGGAGACAATGACAAAACATTTTCAGTCTGCTTCGTCACCTGTAACGAGATGAAAAAAGAACAGCACAAACGAAAGACATGGTACGAGACATACAATAAAGCAACATCTTGAACTATCGCTAAATTAATATTATCAAGATTTTTTCTATATATAAATGTCTATTAGGGTGGGGTTTTACCACAACTATAGGTATGTGCCCTAAGAGCTCAACTGCTTCACTGTGATTCTTTCCTAGACAAAGAAACCAATGAAGCTAATCTCCCATGATGATCTTTTTCCATAGATTTATTTGTTGAGCTGTGCTTCTATGTTGCTTGCATCTGTCTTTCTGCTCTTCCTTTACAATTTCCCACTCAGTTATGGCAGATAACCCCTCTCACAGGGCCTAGTTTTGCTTGAGGTATCTTCCTGTTTCTCTCAACTGTCGCCACATGCTTATTCAGGAGGACCAAAGTTTGTGAAGTCAATGAAAACAATCTGCTGGGTTTTCTTAGTTAAAGAAAACATTTAACCTATCTGTAAGTCTGTTGCATTGCACTGAGAACTGCCTTGAGATGAAGCAAGTGTTAAAGTGGTGCAGAATGAATAAAAAAGGGTTGAAATAAATGTGCTGTTTCAAACATACAATCATTCTACATCAATGCATTAAAAGCCAAATACAAATTTTAAGTAACACTGTTGGTGGTGTCTTTAAAATTGTTTATAAATCCCAAATCACCAAAGTATGAACCAACTTCATAAAAAAAAAAGAAAAAAAGATGTATATACACACATATTTAGACAAACCCCTTTTGGCACAAAATATATTAAAGTTTTAAAAACATAAACAAACTGGAGACACAGACCTAGACATATAAGGCTTGGGAAATATTTAGAACAGACCTGTTAGAAAGCAATTAGTCTTCTTTATAATTTATTATAGAAAAATACTGAACACTATAACAATTATAGACTTCACACATTTTTAATGCAAATACCAAGATAGATCTTAAACAACATAAACTATTTAAGACAATAATTTAATTAAAGGTTAAATCTGACATGTTCATATTCTTCTTAAACGTACAAAATGCATTCTAAAAGTAAAAAGAGAAAAATGAGCAGGTCTGGAGCCCTCTGTTTCCAAATGGCACAAACCCAGGTCAGTGACAGGCCAAGTCTGTGTACGTGTGTGCAGGAAAGGGAGGGTGAAGCTTGGAAGGGTTTTATCGGGTCTAATTACTCCAGATAGCTGTAATTTACAGGTTGACAGCAGGGAGAAATCGGCAAGATTCACACTTCTGCGGGTCAGCATCTGTCGCCATTACCACACGGTGAACGTTACTGGTTGGCTGGTAGTCGGCGAGCGGGAAGAAACCGTAAACAACAAACGGCATGTGACAGATTAGCGGCGCAGGCTAAAGGACCTTCTACTGACACATCATTTCTCTCGCTCCGCAAGTCATTTTGGCGGCAGCTGTCACTGTTAAAAAGGAAAAAGCAGGAAGGGGGGGCGGGCTTTTGTTCCAGATCCAGAGAAGTGGATAGTGGAAGGAGCAGGAAGGAGGAAGAAAATAGAGAAGAGAGGGAGGGTTAGTGAGAGTGACCTGTTTAAAAATCTGGCCTCACTTTTTAATGGAGTATTATCTAGAAAACCAGGGCAGGGCAACGTCAAACAGGATTTTTCCGCCGACTCTAATTACCCCGGCTGTTTCTTTTTTAGGTCTGCAGTACAAATTGCCAGTGTCATCCTGAAGAGGTAATTTTAGCTCCATTTGCATCAGCCTGTGTGGTACAGTCAGCAGTGAGCTGTTTCAGGCATTATCTCAGTACATCCTGTCCATTTGTTAAATCCTGCAGCTCTAAACCTTCCACGAGGATCTTCTTTCTATGAATCTGCACAGCTGAAAGTTGGATCGGGTCAGTCTCTGTGCCAGAGTGGGCTGGTGTGAAACTCTGCCCCCATCCGCCCATCCCTCCAACCTAATTGTCAACTCATTACCAACAAACAGCTCATCCAGGCCAGCTACTGTAGTCAGGGTAATAAAAACATCCTGGCAAAAACATTTATACCTGACCTTCACCTGGAGGACGTTTCAAAGTTGCTGCCATGTTGTGATCAAGAGTTTTATTAACTTCTTAGACAGAACATTGAGGCCTCTCCGGGTCATAAGAAACGGAAGGAAACAAATTCTACAAAAAGGTTTTCAATCTTAAATCATGAAGTGTTTTTATGTTCTATCACGTTACAACCAAATGGTTTACTAGTGGTTCCTAGAATTTCTAAAAGTAGAATGGGAGGCAGATCTTTTAGTTATCAGGCTCTTCTCCTGTGGAACTAACTCCCAGTTTTAGTCTGTGAGGCAGACAGTTTTGAGGGTAGGCTTAAAACTTTCCTTTTTGATAAAGCTTATAGTTAGAGTGGCTCAGGTTATCCCCAGTTATCTCTATAGATATGCTGCTATAGCCTTAGACTTCTGAAGAACATAGGGACTCCTATTTCATAATTTTGCTTCACTCTATTCATTCATTCATCTCTATTCCACTCTGCAGAATCTGTTAGGTCAATCTCTAACGTTCTGCTCTTTCTGCTTTTCTTATACTAGCTTCACCTTATATGTTCCTGTTTGGCTGTGACCCCATCCTAGAAAGAAATATCTGCTGTGCTGCTGCCATCAAAACCTTTGTTTATAAATGTTGGAGATCGGCCTGTTTTCCAGTGCGGTCCTGTTTCTCTGACTGTGACTGGCTGGATGTGCTCTCTACATCCTCTGACATGGGAGCTGGCTCGGAGCTCGTCTGCCTGGCTGTGTGTTTCCTGGAAGGGGCCGCCTTTTACAGTTGCTTTTTGTATCTCTGCTTCTGTCTCCTTGAACGCCAGTCGGCCTTGGCAGATGGTCGCTCACACTGAGCATGGTTCTGCTGGAGGTTTCTGTGTTAAAAGGGAGTTTTTCCTCTCCACTGTTGCTACAAGCATGCTTAGTGTGAGGGATTGCATTCGAGTCAATGATTCGATGCAATCGATTGGTTTTCATTAGATAAAAAACAACTTTGAATCAATTTGACTGTATGATCTGGTGGATTGTAAAGTGCCTTGAGATAACGTGTTGTGAATTGGCGCAATATAAATAAACTGAATTGAATTGAACCAAAGTCCCCTTAGATAGGCTATGCCATTAAGACCAAGGAAAACAGTGGGCAGATCAGGGAGAAAGTTGTGGAGAGGTTGTAGGACAGATTCTCAAAAGATCTCCAAATCTCTGTTTGGTATATAATCTGAGTATGGACAGAGGATGGACCAGCTGCACACCTAAAAACACAACGCGTTTATTTATTAATGTTTTTTTGTATTTAACTGGAATGGTTGTAGTATTTTACTTTTCATTTTTCGGAATACTTGTCATGGGACTAAACTGAAGGAGCCTTTATTTCAGCCCCTCCTCGATGCCAAAAATGTGCTAGCTTGTTGTGACATTGCAACTGAAGGAGCTCTGCAGTGGCTCCATTACTCACTGACACAAAGCTGCATCATAACATGAAAGCATCATCATAAGATTTTATGATCAGATGTTTATAATAATTGGCTTTTGAATGCATGAATATGCAGTGCTTGAAATTGCAATTTTCGAAATTTTAAAGTTCCGTTTTTCAAGTTTTATTTTCAATGCCAAATCTTGTTTTCATGGTCCCTCCTGCTCCCTTTGTGAGGGTCGGATTTCCTGGGTTGGCCCCTCCTTGGCGCCTTTGCTCTTGGGGTCCCTTTGGGCGTCTGGGGCTTTGGGTCTTCCGGTGCTGGACTCAGTGCTCTGGGGGAGCGTCTCTTCGGCTCTTCACAACCACTATTGAGCATTTTTTCTTTGGATAAACTTTACATGCACAAAAAACTACAGGTGCTTGGTTCCAGGTACTTAGAGATTCACTTCCATAGAGAAAGCCCATATTCTTATCTTCAGGTAACACAGAGTACATGTCAGATTAAATAATACTACTTATTCTTCAGCGATAGTATCTAGGTGTTACTTTATTGTATGTCTCGTACATTACCTTGTCCGTTGGTTGTGCTGTTCTTTTTACATCTCTTTGCAGGTGATGAAACAGACTGAAAATGTTTTATCATAATCTCCCTTTTATCTCCTCTTTCTTTCAACTTTTCTCTTTTTTTCCTGTTTTTCCTTTCCTGTTCTATGTACATTACAGTGTCCATATAATCTGTAAAACTCCCTGCATAATTATTATAAAGCAATTTATATGCATAAAACAAGCGGAATACTATGTCGATAGCCGTACTTCTCCACCTGTGAAAGTAAAATCTCTTAGGCTGTTTTTGGCATCAAGACAGTTATTCTTGTTGCCACATCACCAGACAGGACACTGTAAAAAAAAAAAAGGGGGGGGGATTTTTAAGGGAAGGAAAAATGCTTAGTAAGGAATTTTAAAGCAGCAATGATAATACAGTGGATCTCAAATATGTTTGTTAATATGTATGTTTGGGGACCGCTATGTTAAACTTAAAAGTTTATTCAACTATTGTCACCCATTCCAGGTAGGCAATCAAAAGTTCTACTGGATTCACTTTGTATTAGTCTTTTTCCTGCTTCACAAAAGCAGGCAGCAGCTTCACAAATCCTTGATGGCAATTATTTTACATCCATTAGTATGCAGTTCTTCATATATACACACACATCAATTTCAAACAGATGCTATTGGTATGGTATCGGCCAATACTGAACAGCCAGGTATTGGGTATCGTGCAAAAAAAATAGCATTGGCGGTTTACTAGTTAAAACTCCTCTTAATTTGTTGGATGTTGTCCCAGTTATTTTGTATTTATTCCAAATGGGTTTTGGTTTGGTTTCCTGGACCCTAACCAACCAAAGATATCTGATAAATTTAAATGCAAGAACTAAGAGGAGGCATTTAAAAAATGTTATTTTATTTACTGGTGTTTGCAGCCACACTGTTTATTTTGCATATCAATAGGATGAGTTGGTATTATTGAGGAAGTTCTTAAACTTTCCAACAAAGGTATTTTTTTTTTGCATCCTACCGTGGTTTCATAATGGTCGTTCATCCAATCCAAGTTTAGTTTTTTTATCATAATATTTTTTAACTAAGAAGTTCCAACTTATTGGAGTAGATCAACATCTTATGAGAAATCCCTTTACCAGTTTGGGCTGTTTGTTTTTTTTTGCCAGAAATATACAGGAATATACTGAAGTATTACTTTTGAGAGACAAGAAGTAGCATGGACATTATCTTTGCCTGATTTCACCTGAACAGCTGTGTCTCCATTCCCATCAATGAGTACATCCATAATGCTTGGTGGTCGTGGGGTGATCATACGGGTCTGGCCTTGTCCTGTTCAATATCTAACGGCAGACTGCCTGGTGGCTCCATGTGCCAACCTCTAGAGCCCCTTGGTGCCATATGGGCGCCTCAGCTCAGGTCCATTAGCGAGGCCCAAGCAGCGGTTAGAGTGAGCCTGGACCCTAGCCCTTCTGGCCTTCCCCTGGCACTGCCACAGGGCATGTCCTCTCATCACCAGCTGCCCAATACCGGTCAGAGGATGCAACAGCCGCTGCCTACCTGAGTGCTCCAGCAACCAGCTGCTAGTTCCAGAAACAAATGAACAGTGATCATTGAATGAAAAAATCAGTTAAAATAAATTTTGTGTTCTTATATTGCGTTTTCTTACAGTAGAATGTACTTCTGGTGAACAAGCCTGTAAGCAGAGCTATACAGTATACTTTCAGGCAGGCCTACTCTTTGTCTTTCAGTTCAAATCAATTCATTTTGTCATCACATATGCCATCTAAAGGGTCTTTACAAAGACAATCCAGTTAAATCATAGACAGATTGGTTGAATGTTTTTTATCTCACCAAACCCAGCAGATTTTATTGAGTCGGGCTTTTGTATAACTTGCTCCTTTCTTATCATCTTTCTGTTCTTTATAGAAAGTAATGTAAATCTAATAATTGATGGACTGAGTACTAAAACTAGTCCAATTTTGAATTTCACGTTATATAACTTCTACGAAGGAAACTATAAACTTTTAGAAATGCATTAATATTCCAGCAGG